>NW_025422413.1:1800000-2078112 GCF_011764305.1 Mustela putorius furo | reverse complement strand
TCTGGGCAGAAGCAGGCTGTCCTGTGCCTCTGGTCCCAAGAGCACAGCATCTCTTGGCCACCTATCCAAGGGCAGACTTGGGCTTGCCACCAGTGCCATACCCTGAATTCAGAGAAACACCCCTCGAGAAACGGGAAACCTCTTCTCCAAGATGTGGCAGCCATGTGGGTGGCAGGGCTGTGCGGGATGGAGGAGACAGTCCCACCGTTCCCCATCCCAGTTCACGGGCGTGTGCAGGGATCCTGTCACCTCTCCTGTGGTGAAAGCACTGGCTGAGACCCGCGAGTCTGCCTGAGGCCGGAGCCAAAGACCAAGCTTTACCTACCCAGGAGATGGTAATAGGCATAGAGTGCCATGCTAGGGCACGCACGCTGCTGCAGGGTTGTGACTGTGTCTGCTAAGATCGGCTTAGCAAGGTGAACCCAGGCGTGAACTTGGAGCCTGGGAAAGCAAGGCCCAAGAGGCACCAGCTCCCGTGGCTCTTCTTCCCTGGCGACAGAGCTGAACGACCAAAGCCTTGCTGAGGAGCAGCAGCGATGTGCTGTTGGCCCCAAGCTGGAATACCTCTGCAAAGCATAGCAGCCGCTGGGAAATCAGAGTCGGTTCTGTGGGCTGCTGCTGCTTGCCTTAGCCTAGTATTTGCAGCACAATGGGAGAAACCATATGGAGCAAAAGCCTTTGCTGCGGGCATCCCATCTAGGAAAGCACAGCACTTTGGGATTTCAGAGGTGGTTCTGTGGGATGCTCCTGTTATCGTGAGCTGGTCTCCACAGCACAGTGTAATAAACCCACATGGAGCGAAATCCTCTTTTCCTGGGCATCCCGTCTGCCTGAGACAGACCGTGGTTGCGCCTGTGGAAAGAGCCTTATGGAAAGGGACATGTCTTTCACTGGCCTCCCCAGGAGCATGTCTGGGGAAGGTGCAGCACGCTGCCAGAGAGAGCAGGAGCCGTTGGCCTTCTGGTCTGGAACGTCGTGAAGCAGGAGAGCCGGCCCTGGCAGGCACAGGGCGGTGGCCATACAAGTGTCACCCGCCCCTGTGTAGAGAGACGGAAGCTGGCTGCTAAGGGGACAGGAGGGGATGAGTAGGGCAGGGCACGTGCTCCACTCTTGGGAAGGAGTCTGGGCAGAAAGCATGCCTGTCCTGAGCCTCTGGGCCCAAGGAGACAGCAGCTTTGGACACCTGTCTCTGGTGGAGACGTGTTGCCACTAGGCTCCCTACCCTCAACTGCAGAAACACCTCCCTGAAAGCAGCCAGTGCAGCTCCCTGTTTAGCAGTGGCAGTGTCCCGGTCCAGGGACCTCCTTACTCCTGTGGGCAAAGTGGCCTGGCTATGGGGAGGTCCCTGCAGTGAACGCCAGAGCAAAAGTGCAGGCCTGCCTACACTGAGAGATGGTAGTGTGATAGGGTGCCATCCTAGGCTACACGCTACTGCCAGGTTCGAGGCTGTGTCTGCGTATTCAGCCTGGCAGGGTGAACCAAGGAGCGAACATGGAGCCCAGGAAAACAAGGCCCAAGAGGCACCAGCTCTCCCAGCACCTCTCTTCACTGACGGGAACCAAGTCTTGCTGAGGAAGCACAAGCCCGCCTCTGTGAAATCACAACATTTGCTGAGAAATCAGAGTCGGTACTGAGGGCTATACGGTTGGTTGCGTGAGCCCAGTCTCACAGTGGGAGAATCCATGCAGCGAAAAGCTCTTTGCCCGGCATCTCCTCTGGGAAAGCACAGCATCTATTGGGAAATCACAGTTTGGTTTGGGGATGCTGCTGCTTCTTGCCTGAGCTAGTCTCTGCACGGTGGATGATACCCACATGAAACCTTTTGCCCTAGCATGCCCTCTGCGTGAAGAGAGAAGCGTGGTTGCACATTGAAATGACCTTAAGGATAGAAACAAGTCTGTCACTGGAGCACGACTGGGTAAGGCACAGCAGCCACCCCAGGAGAGAGAGAAGGAGCCATTGGCCTTGTGGTCGGTAAACAGTAGGGAAGCAGGAGAGCCTGCCCTGGCAGGAACAGCAGTCGGTGGCGATACAAGTGTCACCCTCTCCCCTGTGGAGAGATGGACGCCTGGCGGCTAAGGAGATATGAGGGAACTGGGGGGCAGGCGTGCAACACTCTGAGGAAGGTGTCTGGGCAGAAGTCAGGCCTGTCCTGTGCCTCTGGTCCCAAGAGCACAGCATCTCTTGGCCACCTATCCCAGGGCAGACTTGGGCTTGCCACCAGGTGCCATACCCTGAATCGCAGAAAGAACCCCATGGAGAAACGGGCAGTCAGATGCCCTCTTCATCCAAGATGTGGCAGCCATGTGGGTGGCAGGGGCTGTGCGGGGATGGAGCGGAGACAGTCCCCACCGTTCCCCATCCCAGTTCACGGGCCGTGTGCAGGGATCCTGTCGCCTCCTCTCTCCTGTGGTGAAAGCACTGGCTGAGACCCTTGAGTCTGCCTGAGCCGAGCAAAAGACAAGCTTTACCTACCCAGGAGATGGTAATAGGCATAGAGTGCCATGCTAGGCTGCACGCTGCTGCAGAGTTGTGACTGTGTCTGCTAAGATCGGCTTAGCAAGGTGAACCCAGGGCGGAACTTGGAGCCTGGGAAAGCAAGGCCCAAGAGGCACCAGCTCTCCCGGCTCTTCTTCCCCTGACGCTGACCAAAGCCTTGCTGAGGAAGCAGCAGCGATGTGCTGTTGGCCCCAAGCTGAAGCTCTGCGAAAGCATAGCAGCCGCTGGAAATCAAGTCGGTTCTGTGGGCTGCTGTTCCTGCTTGCCTTAGCCTAGTCGCAGCACAATGGGAGAAACATATGGAGCAAAGCCTCTTGCCTTGGCATCCGCCTAGGAAAGCACAGCATACTTTGGGATTTCAGAGGTGGTTCTGTGGGATGCTCCTGTTATCGTGAGCTGGTCTCCACAGCACAGTGTAATAAACCCACATGGAGGGAAATCCTCTTTCCTGGGCATCCCTCTGCCTGAGACAGAAGCGGTTGCGCCTGTGGAAAGAGCCTATGGAAAGGGACGTCTTTCACTGGCTCCCAGGAGCATGTCTGGGGAAGGTGCAGCACGCTGCCCAGGAGAAGAGCAGGAGCCGTTGGCCTTCTGGTCTGGAAACGGTGGAAGCAGGAGAGCCGCCCTGGCAGGCACAGGGCCGGTGGCCATACAAGTGTCACCCGCTCCTGTGTAGAGACGGAAGCCTGGCTGCTAAGGGGACAGGAGGGATGAGTAGGCAGGGCACGTGCTCCACTCTGGGAAGGAGTCTGGGCAGAAAGCATGCCTGTCCTGAGCCTCTGGGCCCAAGGAGACAGCAGCTCCTGGCTCTGTTGGGAGACATGTGCTGCTCAGGCGCCTACCCTCAACTCAGAAACAGCCCCCTGAAGAAGTGGAGCCAGTTTCCATCTTCCTCTCAACTTGGGAGGCACAAAGAATGTGGCAGCCAGCCTTCAGTCGCATCCTTCCCCTCCTTTCCTGTGGGGAAAGCATTGGCTAGCCAGAGTCCGCCTGAGCCTGAGTAAAAGCCAAGCGATGCCTACACTGGGAGATGGTAGTGTGCATAGGGTGCCATCCTACACACGCTACTGCCACTGCTGTGTCTGCGTAGTTCGGCCTGGCAGGGTGAACCAAGGAGCGAACATGGAGCCCAGGAAAACAAGGCCCAAGAGGCACCAGCTCTCCCGCAGCTCTGCTTCCCTGACGGGAACCAAGTCTTGCTGAGGAAGCATGGCGAAGTGCGTTCACTCCATCCCAAATCCTCTTTGAATCACAACATTTGTTGAGAACTCAGCAGTCGTTACTGGAGTCTTATGCTTTGGTTTGCCTGATCCCATTCTCACATGGGAGAAATCCCGCATACACGAAAGGCTTTTTGCCCGGGCATCTCCTCTTGGGAAGCACGAGCAATCGTTTGGAAATCAGATTTTGGGTTGTTGATGCTGCGGCTTCTTGCCTGAGCTAGTCCTCGCCGCATGGGTTGAAGATACCCACATGGAGCGCAATTCTCTTTGCCCTATCATGGCCTCTGACCTGAGCTGAAGACACTTTGTTGCAACATTGAAATGACTAAGGTATAAACCCTTATGGGCCCCACCCCCCCGCACCACACCTGCACCACCCCAAAGCTGCTCCTCCCCATGGAGCACGTCTGGTAAGGCACAGCACGCCGCCCCAGGAGAAAAAGAGCCATTGGGCCTTGAGTGTTCTTTACACATTAGGGAACGCAGAAGATCCTGCCCTAGCGATGAAAACCATTCAGAGTCGGTGGCGATACAAGTGTCAAACCCAGTGTCAGTCCCCCCACCCCTCCCACCCTCATCCCTCATCCCTGTTCGGGGGAAGAGATGGGACGCCTGGCGGCTAGGAGAATGCGGGACAACTAGGGCAGGGGCGTGCAACACTCTGAGGAAGGTGTCTGGGCAGAAGTCAGGCCTGTCCTGTGCCTCTGGTCCCAAGAGCACAGCATCTCTTGGCCACCTATCCCAAGGGCAGACTTGGGCTTGCCACCAGGTGCCATACCCTGAATCAGAGAAAGAACCCCATGGAGAAACGGGCAGTCAGATGCCCTCTTCATCCAAGATGTGGCAGCCATGTGGGTGGCAGGGGCTGTGCAGGGGATGGAGCGGAGACAGTCCCCACCGTTCCCCATCCCAGTTCACGGGCCGTGTGGGGATCCTGTCGCCTCCTCTCTCCTGTGGTGAAAGCACTGGCTGAGACCTGAGTCTGCCTGAGCGCCGGAGCAAAAGACAAAGCTTTACCTACCCAGGAGATGGTAATAGGCATAGAGTGCCATGCTAGGGACGCCGCTGCTGCAGGGTTGTGACTGTGTCTGCTAAGATCGGCTTAGCAAGGTGAACCCCGGTGAACTTGGAGCCTGGGAAAGCAAGGCCCAAGAGGCACCAGCTCTCCGTGGCTCTTCTTCCTGCCGCGACAGGCGAACGACCAAAGCCTTGCTGAGGAAGCAGCAGCGATGTGCTGTTGGCCCCAAGCTGAATACCTCTGCAACATAGCAGCCGCTGGGAAATCAGAGTCGGTTCTGTGGGCTGCTGTTCCTGCTTGCCTTAGCCTATATCATAGCACAATGGGAGAAAGCATATGGAGCAAAGCCTCTTTGCTTGGGCATCCATCTCTAGGAAAGCACAGCATACTTTGGGATTTCAGAGGTGGTTCTGTGGGATGCTCCTGTTATCGTGAGCTGGTCTCCACAGCACAGTGTAATAAACCCACATGGAGCGAAATCCTCTTTTCCTGGGCATCCCGTCTGCCTGAGACAGACGCAGTTTGCCTGTGGAAAGAGCCTTATGGAAAGGGACACGTCTTTCTCACGCTCCCCAGGAGCATGTCTGGGGAAGGTGCAGCACGCTGCCAGGGAGAAGAGCAGGAGCCGTTGGCCTTCTGGTCTGGAAGCGGTTCTGAAGCAGGAGAGCCGGCCCTGGCAGGCACAGGGGCAGTGGCCATACAGTGTCACCCGCTCCTGTGTAGAGACGGAAGCCTGGCTGCTAAGGGGACAGGAGGGATGAGTAGGGCAGGGCACGTGCTCCACTCTTGGGAAGGAGTCTGGGCAGAAAGCATGCCTGTCCTGAGCCTCTGGGCCCAAGGAGACAGCAGCTTTGGACACCTGTCTCTGGTGGAGACATGTGCTTGCCACTAGGCGCCTACCCTCAACTCGCAGAAACAGCTCCCTGAAAGAAGTGGCAGCCAGTTTCCATCTTCCTCTCCTTTACTGTGGGCAAAGCATTGGCCTAGCCAGCGAGTCCGCCCGAGGGCCTGAGTAAAAAGCCAAGCGATGCCTACACTGGGAGATGGTAGTGTGCATAGGGTGCCATCCTAGGCTATGCACGCTACTGCCAGGTTCGGCTGTGTCTGCGTAGTTCGGCCTGGCAGGGTGAACCAAGGGGCGAACATGGAGCCCAGGAAAACAAGGCCCAAGAGGCACCAGCTCTCCCGCAGCTCCGCTTCCCTGGCCGGGAACCAAGTCTTGCTGAGGAAGCATGGCGAAGTGCGGTTCCTCAAGCCCAAAGCCTCTGTGAAATCACAACATTTGCTGAGAAATCAGAGTCGGTACTGAGGGCTTATGCGGTTGGTTGCGTGAGCCCAGTCTCACAGTGGGAGAATCCCGCATACAGCGAGCTCTTTGCCGGGCATCTCCTCTGGGAAAGCACAGCATTCGTTGGGAAATCACAGTTGGGTTTGGGGATGCTGCTGCTTCTGCCTGAGCTAGTCTGCGCATGGTGGATGATACCACATGGGCAAATTCTCTTTGCCCTAGCATGCCCTCTGCGTGAAGAGAAACGTGGTTGCACATTGAAATGACCTTAAGGATAGAAACAAGTCTGTCACCGCGCTCCCATGGAGCACGACTGGGTAAGGCACAGCCCGCCGCCCAGGAGAAGAGAAGGAGCCATTGGCCTTGTGGTCGGTAAACAGTAGGGAAGCAGGAGAGCCTGCCCTGGCAGGAACAGCAGTCGGTGGCGATACAAGTGTCACCCTCTCCCTGTGCAGAGATGGGCCTGGCGGCTAAGGAGATATGAGGGAACAACTAGGGCAGGGGCGCGTGCAACACTCTGAGGAAGGTGTCTGGGCAGAAGTCAGGCCTGTCCTGTGCCTCTGGTCCCAAGAGCACAGCATCTCTTGGCCACCTATCCCAAGGGCAGACTTGGGCTTGCCACCAGGTGCCATACCCTGAATTCGCAGAAAGAACCCCATGGAGAAACGGGCAGTCAGATGCCCTCTTCATCCAAGATGTGGCAGCCATGTGGGTGGCAGGGGCTGTGCCGGGATGGAGCGGAGACAGTCCCCACCGTTCCCCATCCCAGTTCACGGGCCGTGTGCAGGGATCCTGTCGCCTCCTCTCTCCTGTGGTGAAAGCACTGGCTGAGACCTTGAGTCTGCCTGGCGCCGAGCAAAGACAAAGCTTTACCTACCCCAGGAGATGGTAATAGGCATAGAGTGCCATGCTAGGGCACCCGCTGCTGCAGGGTTGTGACTGTTCTGCTAAGATCGGCTTAGCAAGGTGAAGGGCGTGAACTTGGAGCCTGGGAAAGCAAGGCCCAAGAGGCACCAGCTCTCCCGTGGCTCTTCTTCCCTGCGCGACAGAGCGAACGACCAAAGCCTTGCTGAGGAAGCAGCAGCGATGTGCTGTTGGCCCCAAGCTGAATACCTCTGCGAAAGCATAGCAGCCGCTGGGAAATCAGAGTCGGTTCTGTGGGCTGCTGTTCCTGCTTGCCTTAGCCTAGTATTCGCAGCACAATGGGAGAAACGCATATGGAGCAAAGCCTCTTTGCGGGCATCCATCTAGGAAAGCACAGCATACTTTGGGATTTCAGAGGTGGTTCTGTGGGATGCTCCTGTTATCGTGAGCTGGTCTCCACAGCACAGTGTAATAAACCCATGGAGCGAAATCCTCTTTTCCTGGGCAAGCCCCGCTCTGCCTGAGACAGACGCGCGGTGCGCCTGTGGGAAAGAGCCTTAGAAAGGAACACTCTTTCACCCTGCGCTCCCCAGGGCATGTCTGGGGAAGTGCAGCACTCTGACCGGGAGAAGAGCAGAGCCGTTGGCCTCGGGTCTGGAAACGGTTGCGAAGCAGGAGAGCCGCCCCTGGCAGCACAGGTCCGTGGCCATACACGTGTCCATCCCACCGACCCGCTCCCTGTGTATAAGAGACGGAAGCCTGGCCTTCTAAGGGGACATGAGATGATAGTAGGGCAGGGCACGTGCTCCACTCTTGGAAGGATTCTGGGCAGAAGGCAGGCCTGTTCTGTACCTCTTTGGTCTCCAATTGGACAGCATCTCCTTTGCCACCTGTCCTCAGAGGGAGAGAGTGAGTTTCCACCAATCTCCCGGCCCTGAACTCGCAGAAACACCTCCCTGAAAGAAGTGGCAGGCATATGGCCATCTTCCTCACTCCTTTCCTGTGGGCAAAGTGCATTGGTGCCTAGCCCGCACAGACAGTCCGCCCTAGGGCCTTAGTAAAAAGCCCCAGCGATGCCAGTAATCCCTCTCGCGTCTGGGAGGATGGTAGTGTGGCATCCCCCCTGTCCACTGAACCCAAGGCTAAAGTGCATCGCTAACTGCCTAGTGAGATCCGGCAATGTGTGAGCACAGTGCCACTAGGCCACGCCCGGCTGCTGCCGGGTCAAGGCTGTGTCGCTTATATTTCGACAGCTTGTCAGGATGAAACCCAGGATGGTGAACTTGGAGCCCAGAGCATAGCAAGGCCCTAAAGCCACTCAGCCTCCCGCACTCAAGTCTTCACTGACGTGACATGATCGAATGCGAGAAGCACCAAGCCCAAAGCCTCTGTGCAAGCACAGCATTCGCTGAGAAATCAGAGTCGGTTCCTGCGGGCTCTATCTGCTGCTTTGCCTGAGCCATCGTCCGACGGTGGGAGAGAACCCCGCATACATTGAAAAGCCTTATTTGCCCGGCATCCCTCTTCTGGGAAAGCACAGCTTTTCAAAAAAAAAAAAAAAAAATTCGTTGGGAAATCAGAATCGGATGTGTGGGATGCTGCAAGCTGAATTCCTGAGCTAGTCTCTGGCAGTATGGTGGAAGATACCCACTATGGAGCAAAAATCCTCTTTGACCTAGCCAACCCCTTTTCCTAAGATAGAAGCATGGTTGCACACTGAAAGTACCTAAGGAAAGGGACACGTCTGTCACACCGAGCAAGTCTGTGGCACGAATTACTGGCACGGTCACAGCCCGCCGCAATAGCAAGATAAAGGAGCCAGTTGGCCTTGTGGTCTGGAAACTGTCGGGAAGCAGGAGAAGACTGCCCTGGCAGGAACAGACAGCCGGGTGGCGATCACAGGTGCAACCCTCTCCCCCTGTCGCAGGGAGGACGGAAGCCGGACGGCTAAGGAGACAGGAGGAACAACTGGGTAAGGCAGGCGCGTTCTCCACTTTTAGGAAAAGTGTCGAGGCAAGAAAGCAAACCTGTCCCTGAGCCTCTGTACCCAAAGAGACAGCCGCCCCCTTGGCCACCTGTCCCTTGGGGCAGACATGCGTCTAGTGCCACCAGGCACCATACCCGATACGCTGAACTGCAGAACATCTCCATGAAATAAAACGGGAGTCCGCATGCCGTCTTTCCCCAGGATGTGGAAGCTTGGAGGAGGCCACGGGGTTTAAGGGGTGTGGATGGGTGACAGTCTCCCAGCGTCCCTATCCCAGTTCACGGGCCGTGTGTCAGGGATCCTGCCTGTCGCCTCTCCTTCTCCCCTGTGGTGAAAGCAATGGGCTGAGACCGCGATCGGCCTGAGGCGCCGCGAGCCAAAAGACAAACTTTACCTAACCCAGGAGATGGTAATAGGCATTAGAGTGCCATTGCTAGTGGGCCACGCGACGCTGCTGCAGGTTTTGTGACTGTGTGTGCTAAGATCGGCCCTTAGCAAGGTGAAACCCTCGGCCTCGTGACTTGGATACCTGGGAAAGCAAGGCGTACAAGTTGCACCAGCTCGCCCCAGCTCTTCTTCCCTGCCGCGACAGAGCGAACGCCAAAGCCGTGCTGAGGAAGCAGCAGCGATGTGCTGTTGGCCCCCAAGCTGAATACTCTGCCGAAAGCACATGAGCAGCCGCTTGGGAAATCAGAGTCGGTTCTGTGGGCTGCTGTTGCTGCTGGCCTTTAGCCTAGTATTCGCCAGCATCAATGGGAATAAACGCATATAGGAGCAAAAGCCTCTTGCGGCGGGCATCCGCCTTCTAGGAAAGCACCAGCATAACTTGGGATGTCAGAGGGTGGTTCTGTGGGATGCTCCTGTTATCGGAGCTGGTCTCCACAGCAACAGCTGTAAGAAACACACATGGAGCGAATATCCTCTTTTCCTGGGCATCCCGTCTGCCTGAGACAGACGCAGGCGGTTGCGCATCTGTGGAAGGAGCCTAATGGAAAGGGACAACGTCTATCACCCGCGCTCCCCAGGGAGCACTGTCTGGCATCAAAGGGCAGCATCAAAACAGCTGCCCCGGGGAGGAAGAGCAGGAAGCCCGTTGCCCTTGTGGTCTGGAAACGGCTGCGTAGCAAGCAGGAGAGCCTGCCCTGGCAGGGCCCAGGGGTCCGGGGCCATACAATGGCACCCTCACCCAGTCCTGGCTAGGAGATCGGAAGCCTGGCGAGGAGAAGATAGTAGGCAGGAACAGGACTCTTAGGAATGAGTAGGGCAGGGCATGCCCTGTCCTGAGCATCTGGGCCGTGCTCCACTCTTGGGGAAGGGAGTGCTGGGGCAGACATGCGCAGCAACCAGGCCGCCTACTGTCGCCTGAGCCTCCCCCCCCAAGGAGACAGCAGCTTTGGAACACCCTTGTCTCTGGTGGAGGACATTTGCTTGCCACTAGGCGCCTACCCTCAAATCGCAGAAACAGCTCCATGGGTGTAAATGGAAAGAAGCAAGTGGCAGCCACCCCCGTTTCCATCTTCCTCTCCTTTACTGGTGGGCAAAGCACTTGGCCTAGCCCCGAGGTCCTCCCGAGCGCAGAGTAAAGGTCCACGCGATGACTACCTGTGAGATGGGTATGTGCAATCAGGGAGTGTACATCCTACACGGCGCATCTACTGCCAGAATCCCGGCTGTTGTCTGCTTCGTTCTCCAGCCTGCAAAGGTGTGACCAGGACGCGAACATGAGAGCCCGGGAAGCAATGCCTCAAGAGACACCAGCTCTCCCGCAACTCTTCTTCCCTGACTCTAACCAAAGCCTTGCTGATGAATCCGGGGCCGAAGTGCGCTGGTCCAAGCCCAAAGCCTGTTGAAATCACAACATTTGTTGAGAAATCAGAGTCGGTACTACTGAGGGCTTATGCTGTTGGTTTGCCTTAGGCCCAGTCCTCACAGTGGGAGAAATTCCCGCATACAGCGAAAGGCTCTTTGCCCGTGTCATCTCCTTCTTGGGAAATCACAGCATTGGTTGGGAAATCAGAGTTGGGTTCGGGGATGCTGCTGCTTCCTTCCTTGCCTGAACTATTCTGCGCAGCACGGGGGAAGATACCTGCAATGGACGTGAAAATTCTCTTTTGCCAAAGCATCCCCTCTGCCTGAGAGAGAAACATGGTTGCACACTTAAAGGACCCTTAAGGAAAGGCACAGTATGTCACCCGCACTCCGATGGAGCACGTCGGGGGACGGCGCAGCACGCCGCCCCAGTGATAAGAGAAGGAACCATTGGCCCTTGTGGGTCGTAAAGAGTAGGGAAGCAGGAGAGCCTGCCCGTGCATGAACCAGCAGTCGGTGGCAATACAGTGTCAAGTTCACCACTCGTCCCTGTTCGGAGTAGATGGGATGCCTGGCGGCTAAGGAGAATTATGATGAAACCACTAGGGCATGGGCAACGTTCAAACACTCTGTGAAGGTGTGTCCTGGCAGAAGTTCTAGCCTGTCCCTCGTGCCCTCTGGTCCAGAGGGCACAGCATCTCTTGGCCACCTTTATCCCAAGAGGGCAGACCTGGGCTTTGCCACCATTGCCATCCCCTGAATTCGCAAGAAAGAACCGCCATGTGAGAAACTGGCATTCAGAATTCCCGTCTTCCACCAAGATGTGGCAAGCCATGTGGGTTGGCAGGGGCTGGGCCGGGGATTGAGCGGAGACAGCCCCCCACCGTTCCCCATCGCGTTCACCGGGCCGTGTGGCAAGGATCCTGTCTCACATCCTCTCTATCTCGCTTTGTGAAGCAACTGGCGGATACCGCGAAGTCTGCCTGAGCGCTCCGATCAAAAGACAAAACTTTGACCTAACCCCAGGAAGATGGTAATAGGCCATAGAGGTGCCCCATGCTAGGCCACGCCGCTGCTGCACAGGGTTGTGACGTGTGTCCTGCTAAAGTTCGTCTTAGCAAAGGTGAACCCCGTGCGTGAACGTTGGAGCCTGGGGAAATCAGGCCCAAGAGGCAACCAGCTCTCTCGTGTCTTCTTCCTCCCTGCCGGCGACAGAGCTGTAACGACCAAATCCTTGCTGAGGAAGTAGGCAGCGATGTGCTGTAGGCCCCCAATTCTGAATACGTCTTGCGAAAGCATAGCAAGCCGCTGGGAAATCAGGAGTCGGTTCTGTGGCTGTGTCCTTTCACCTGCTTGCCTTAGCCTAGTAATTCGGCAGCAACAATGGGAGAAAACGCATATAGAGCAAAAGCCTCTTTGCGCGCTGGCATCCCTACCCTCTAGAAGGTAAAGCACAGCTATACGTTGCGGATCCATTCAGAGGTCGGTCTGTGGGAGCTCCTGTTAATCGTGAGCTGGGTCTCCACAGCACAGTGTAATAAACCCACATGGAGCGAAATCCTCTTTCTTTTCCCCTTGGCTCACCCGTCTGCCTGAGACAGACGCGCGGTTGCTCCTGTGGAAAGAGCCTTATGGAAAGGGACACGCGTCTTTCACTGCGCTCCCCCAGGAGCGATGTTTGTGGAAGGTGCATCAAGCACGCTAACCCGCGGGGAGAAGAGCAGGAGCCGTGTGGACCTTCTGGTCCTGGAACCGGGTTGCGAAGCAGGTAGAGCCGGCCCGGCAGGCACGAGGGCCGGTGGCCATACACGTGTCACTACGCTCCCTGTGTAGATAGAAGGAAAGCCTTGGCTGCTAAGGTCGACAGGTGGGGGATGTGTAGGGCAGGGCACGTGCTCCACTGCTTAGGTAAGGAAGTCTGGGCATTAAAGAGCATGCCTGTCCTGATCCTCTGGGTCTCTGGCCCAAGGAGACAGCAGCTTTGGACACCTGTCTCTGGTGGAGACATGTGCTTTGCCACTAGTCGCCCTACCCTCAACTCGGCCGAAACAGCTCAATGAAAGAAGAGGCAGCCAGTTTCCGTCTTCTTCCTCTCTCTTACTGTGGGGCACAGCACTGGCCCTAGCCCGACGAGTTCCGGCCTGAGCGCCGGAGTTAAAAGGCCAAGGCATGCCTCCACTGGGAGTGGTCAGTGTGGCCTAGGTGTGCCACTTCTCAAGCTATGCACTCTACTTATCAGGGCCTCCGTGTCTGTCTGTTCTGCCGTGGGTTCGTCCTGGCGGTGTGACCCAGGGACCGAACACCTGGAAAAAGCTCCAGGAAAACAATGGCCCAAGAGTCCACTCAGCTGTCTCCGCAGCTCCTCTTCTCCCTGACGCGAACCAAGCTTTAACTGAGGAAACCGGGGGCGAAAGCTGCCGCCGTCCTACTTCGAGGGCGACAGAGCCCTGTGAAAAGCACGCTGTGAAAAATCACAAAAAAAAGAAACAAAAATGCTTGCTGAGACAAATCAGAGTCCGGTACTTCTTAGAGGGCCTTATACTGTTTGTTGCGTGAGCCCCGTCTCACAGTGGGAGAAATCCCTTGCATACAGAATCGAAAGGCCTCCTTGCCCGGTTGCATCCTCCTCGGGGAAAGCACAAGCATGTCGTTGGTGGAAAGTCACAGTTTGGGTGTGGTGGATTCTGCTTGTCTGCTGCTCTTTGCCTGAGCTAGTCTGCGCAGCAACGGGTGGGAAGATATACCCCCGGCAGGGAGCGGAATTCTCCCTTTGCCCTAAGCCCATCGCCCTCAAAATGCCTGAGATAGAAACGTGGTTGCACATTGCAATGACCTTAAGGATATAAACACGTGCTGTCCAACCCGCGCCTCCACAATTTATCACGACTGGGTAAGGCACAGCCCGCCGCCCCAGGAGAAGAGAAAGGAGCCATTGGCCTTGTTGTCTTGTAAAGCGTAGGGACGCAGGATACCCTTCCCCTGCAATGAACACCAGATCCGTGCCGGATACAAGTGCACCCTCTCCCTTTCGGGACGATTGACTCTGGGCAGCTAAGGAACATTAGGGAACCACTAGGGCAGGGGCACGTGCAGACACTCTTGAGGAAGGGAGTCTGGGCAGAAGTCATGCCTGTTGTGCTCTGGTGCCAAGAGCACAGCATCTCTTGGCCACCTTCCCAAGGGCATACTTGGGCTTGGCCACCAAGGTGCCATACCCTGAAATCGCAGAAAGAAACCCATTGAGAAACGGGCAGTCAGATGCCCGTCGATCACTTCATCCAAGAATTTGTCAAGCCATTTGGGTGGCAGGGGCTGTGCCGGGGAATGGAGACCAAACAGAGAATTCCCTCCAACCATTTTTCCTTTTCCCCATCACCCATTTTCAAACGTGGCCCGTTTTCAGTGGCTATCCTGGCGCCTCCTCTCTCCTGTGGTGAAAGTACTGGCTGATACCGCGAGTCTGGGGTCTGCATGAGCGCCGGAGCAAAAGACAAAATCTTACCTACCCCGGAATGGTTAATAGGCATAGAGTGCCATGCGAGGCACGCCGCTGCTGCGGGTTCGTTGACTTGTGTCTCAAGCATCGGCTTAGCAAGGTGAACCCCGGCGTGAACTGGAGCCTGGGAAAGCAAGGCCCAAGAAGGCCACCAGCTTCTCCGTGCTCTTCTTCCCTGCCGCGACAGAGCGAACGACCAAAGCCTTGCTGAGGAAGCAGCAGCGATGTGCTGTTGCCCCAAGCTGATACCGCTGCGAAAGCATAGCAGCCGCTGGGAATCAGATCGGTTCTGTGGGCTGCTGTTCCTGCTTTGCCTTAGCCGATAGTATTCGCAGCACAATGGGAGAAACTCCTATGGACAAAAAGCCTCTTTGCGCGGGGGCCATCCGCTGTCTAGGAAAGCACAGCATACTTTTGGGATTTCCAGAAGGTGGTTTCTGTGGCGATCTTCCTGTTAATCGTGAGCTGTTCTCCACATCAACAGTGTAATAAACCCACATGGAGCGCAATCCTCTTTTCCCCTGGCGCAATCCCTGCCTGCCTGAGACAGACGCGCGTTGCGCCTGGTGGAAAGAGCCTTATGGGGAATAGGACAGGCGTCTTTCACTGCGTCTCCCCAGGAGCATGTCTGGGAATGTGCAGCAACGTCTGCCCTGGGAGAGACACAGGAGCCCGTTGGCCTTCTGGTCTGGAAAAACGGTTGGCGAAGCAGGAGATACCGGCCCTAGCGCAGGCACAGGGGCCGGTGGCCATACAAGTTGTCACCCGCGTCCCTGTGTAAGATTGAGACGGAAGCCTGGCTGCTAAGGGGACGAGGAGGGGATGAAGTAGGGCCAGGTGGCACGTTGCTTCCCACTCTTGGGAAGGAGTCTGGGCAGAAAGGCATGCCTGTTTCCTGAAGCTCTCTGGGCCCAAGGAGACAGCAGCTTTGAGGACACCTGTAGTCTCTGGTTGGAGATCATGTGCTTGCCACTAGGCGGACTACCCTCCAACTCGCAGGAAACAGCGCTCCAGCTGAAAGAAGGTGGCAGCCAGTTTTCCATCTTGCTCTCCTTTACTGGTGGGCAAAGCATTGGATCTAGCCCGCGCAGTCCCGCCCCGAGGGCCTTTTTGAGTGTAAAAAGCGGACAAGCGATGGCTTACCTGGGGGAAGATGGTTGAAATGGATAGTTGTGGCATAGGGTGCCATCCGCATGCTTATGCATCGCTACTGGCCAGGGGTTCGCGGCTGTGTCTGCGTATGTTCGGGCCTTGGGCAGGGTGTAACCAAGGAGGAGCGAACATTGGGAGCCCAGGAAGAACAAAGAGGCCCTAAGAGGGCACCAGCTGCTGTGCCCGCAGCTCCTGCTTGTCCCTGACGGGAACCAAGCTGGGGCATGAGGAAAGCATTGGCCGAAGTGCGGCGGTTCACTGCCAGCCGCAAAGACCTCTGTGGAAATCACAAAAACATTTGTGAGAAATCAGAGTCGGTACTGAGGGGCTCTTATGCGGTTGGTTGCGTGAGGCCCAGTCTCACAGTGGGAGAATGTCCTCGCATAGCATACAGGCGAAGGCGTCTTTGCCCGGGGAATATGCTTCCTCGTGGGAAAGCGCAGCAGCATTCGTTGGGAAATCATCAAAGTTGGGTTTGGGGGATGCTGCTTGCTTCTTGGTCCTGAGGCTAGTCTGCTGCGCAGCACGCGGTGAGTTTGATACCCGGTGGCAATGGAGGCGAAATTCTCTTTGGCCCTAGCATGCCCTCTGCGTGAAGAGAAAACGTGGTTTTGCACATTGGAAATGACCTTAAGGATAAAAGAAACACGTCTGTCACCGCGCTGCCCATGGAGGCACGACTGGGTAAGGCCACAGGCCCGCCGCCCCCAGGAGAAGAGAAGGAAAGGAAGCCATTGGCCTTTGTGGTCGGTTAAACAGTAGGGAAGAGCAGGAGAAGCCTGCCCTTGGCAGGAACAGGCAGTTCGTTGGCGATACAAGTGTCACCCTCTCAGCCTGTGTTGCGGAGAGATGGACGCCTGGCGGGCTAAGGAGAAGATATGAGGGGAACAACTAGGGGCAGTAAAGGGCGCGTGCAACCACTCTGAGGAAGGTGTCTGGGCATTCAGAATCTCATGGGGCAGCCTGTCCCTGTGCCCGTCTGGTCCCAAGAGCACAAGCATCTCTTGGCCACCTATCCCAAGGGCAGACTTGGGCTCTTGGCCACCAAGGTGCCATACCCTTGAATTCGCAGAAAGGAAAAACCCCATGGAGAACCGACGGGCAGTCGCAGATATGCCCCTCTTCATCCCAAGATGTTGGCAGCCCATTTGTGGGTGGCAAGGGGGCTGTGCCGGGGATGAGCGGAGACAGCGGAGACAGTTTTTTCCCCAACGGTTCCCCATCCCAGGTTCACGGGCCGTGGTGCAAGGGATCCTGGTTTCGCCAATCCTCATCGACTCTCGTCCTGTGGTGAAAGCACTGGCTGAGACCGCGA
Source organism: Mustela putorius furo (assembly GCF_011764305.1). Classification (NCBI taxonomy): domain Eukaryota; kingdom Metazoa; phylum Chordata; class Mammalia; order Carnivora; family Mustelidae; genus Mustela; species Mustela putorius. The sequence goes on along the minus strand of NW_025422413.1, from coordinate 2,061,461 downwards.
GTCTTGCCTGAGCGCCGGATGCAAAAAGAGCACAAAAGCTTTACCTTTACCTCCCAGGAGATGGTAATAGGGCAATAGAAAGTGCCATGCTAGGGGGCCAACGTCCGCTGCTGGCAGGGTTGTGACTTGTTGTCTGCTAAGATCGGCTTAGCAACGGTGGAAACCGCACCGGGCGTGAACTTGGGAGCCCCTTGGAACGCAAGGCCCCAAGGAGGCCATCTCAGCTCTCCTTCTCCTGCTTCTTCACACCGCTCCTTCTTCCCCAAGCTGCCGCGAAGACAGCTCTTGTCTAACTTCCCAAAGCCGCTGGGAAGCACGAGACGACCAAGCCTTGCTGTTGGAAAGCCCCAGCGATGTGATATGGTTCTGTTGAGGCCAAAGCTGAATACGTCTGCGAAAGCATAGCAGCCGCTGGGAAATCAAGGAGTAGTCGGTTCTGTGGGCTGCTGTTGTCGGCGGCTTGCCTTAGATCCTGAGCCTAGTATTGCGCAGCACAATGGGAGAAGAAATAGCAAAGCAATGGAGCATAAAGCCTCTTGAGCGCGCGGGCATCCGGTCTGCTAGGAAAGTCACAGCATACTTTGGGATTTTCAGAGGTGGTTCTGTGGGTATGCTCCTGTTCTATCGTGAGCTGAGTCTCCACAGCACAGTGTTGTAATAAACCCACATGGAGCGAAATTCCTCTTTTCCTGGGCCATCCCGTCTGCCTGAGTACAGACGCGCGGTTGCGCCTGTGGTAAAGAGCCTTATGGAAAGGACACGTCTTTTCCACTGCGCTCCCCAGGAGCATGTCTGGGGAAGGTGCAGCACGCTGCCCGGGGAGAAGAGCAGAGAGTACGTTGGCCCGTTGCGTTCTGGTCTGGAAACGGTTGCGAAGCAGGAGAGCGCTGCCTGGGCCTGGCAGGCACTACGGGGACTTCGGTGGCCAGTAATGCAAGTTGTCACACTTCACCCGCATTACCTGTGTAGCAGAGTACGGAAGCCCTGGCTGCTAAGGGGACAGGATGAGGATATGAGTAGGGCAGGGCACGTGCTCCACTCTTTGGGAAGGAGTCTGGCAGAAAGCATGCCCTGTCCTGAGCCTCTGGGCCCAAGGAGACAGCAGCTTTGGAACCTGTCTCTGGTGGAGACATGTGCTTGCCACTAGGCACCCCTACCCCTCAACTCGCAGAAACGAAACAGCCTCCCTGAAAGACGCTCGTGTGTGCAGCCAGTTTTTTCCATCTTCCTCTCCTTCTACTGTGGGTCAAAAGCATTGGCCTAGCCCGCCGCGAGTCCGCCCGAGGGCCTGAGGTAAAAACGCCCAAGCGATGCCTACACTTCTGGGAGCTGTTAAGTGTGCATAGGGTGCCATCCTGGGCTATGCACTCTACTTACCGCTCCAGGTTCCGGCTGTGTCTGCGTAGTTCGTGCTGGTTCGGCCTGGCAGGGATGAACCAAGGGAGCGAACATGGAGCCCAGGAAAACAAGGCCCAAGACCGGCCACCAGCTCTCCCCGCAGCTCCCGCTTACCCCCTGACGGGAACCAAGTGTCTTGCTGAGGAAAGTCAGGTGGCCGAAGTGGCGGTTCACTCCAAGCCCAAAGCCTGCTGTGAATGAAACCTCACACACATTTGCTGAGAAATCAGAGTCGGTACTGAGCGGCTATTTTGCGGTTGTGTTGCCGTGAGCCCAGTTCTCACCCCCAGTGGGGAGAATCCCGCATACAGCGGTGAAGGCTCTTTGCCCTTTCATCTCCTCTGGGCAGCTAGGATACAATGGCACAGCAACAGCCATTCGTTGGGAAATCACAGTTGGGTTTGGGGATGCTGCTGCTTCTTGCCTGAGCTAGTCTGGATGCATCACGGTGGAATGATATGACCCGCATGTTGCTGAGCGCAAAATTCTTTGGTTGCTCCTAGACATGCCCTCTGCTTGGGATGAGAAAACGTGGTTGCACATTGGAAATGACCTTAAGGATAGAAACAGTCTTGTCACCCGAGTCTCGCGCTCCCATGGTAGCACTGATTTCTGGGTAGAGGGCACAGCCCCAGCCGCCCCAGGAGAAGAGAAGGAGCCATGGCCTGTTGTGGGTCGGTAAAACAGTAGGGATGAAGCCGGAGAGCCTGCCCTTGGCAGGAACAGCAGTCGTTTGGCGATACAAGTGTCACCCCCTATCCCTGTTGCGGAGAGATGGTACGCTGGCGTGCTAAGGATGATAGGAGTAATGGGATGTAACAACTATGTGGCAGGGGTTCGCGTGTGCTTTTTGCAGTCCACTGAGGAATGGTGGGTCTGGGCAGAAGTCAGGCCTGTCCTGTGTCCTCTGGTCCCAAGAGCACAGCATCTCTTGGCCCACCTAGTCCCAAGGGGCAGACTTGGGCTTGCCACCAGGTGCCCATACCCTGAATTCGCAGAACAAAGAACCCCATGAGAAACGGGCAGGTCAATGCCCTCTTTCATCATCCAAAGATGTGGCACTCCATGTTGGGTGGCAGGGTGCTGTGCCGGGGTGATGGAGCGGAGACAGTCCCCCCCGTTCCCCACCCCATCCATGTTCACTGGGCCGTGTGCAGGGATCCTGTTCGCCCTGTCCTCTCCTTCCTGTGGTGTAAAGCCATTCTACTGGCTGAGACCCGCGAGTCTGCCTGAGCGCCGGAGCAAAAGACAAAGCTTTTACCTACCCCAGGAGATGGTAATAGCGCATAGAGTGCCATGCTAGGGCACGCCGCTGCTGCAGGGTTTTTCGGACTGTTGTCTGCTAAAGATCGGGAGTTAGCAAGGTGAACCCCGGTGGTCGTGAACTTGGAGCCTGGGACAGCAAGGCCCAGAGAGGCACCAGCTCTCCCGTGGTCTCTTCTTCCCTGCCGCGACAGAGCGAACGTACCAAAGCCTTGCTGAGTTGGAAGCAGCAAGCGATGGTGCTGTTGGCCCCAAGCTTGAATACGTCTGCGAAAGCCATAGCAGCCGCTGGGAAATCAGAGTCGGTTTAAACTGTGGGCTTGTCTGTTCCTGCTTTTGCCTTTTAGCCTAGTATTCGCAGCACAATGGGAGAGAAACGAGAAGAAGAGGGAATTTTTTAGCATATGGAGCAAAAGCCTCTTTGCGCGGGGCATCCGCTCGAGGAAAAGCACAGCAATACTTTGGGATTTCAGAGTTAGGTTGCTGTGGCCGATGTCTCTGTCTACAATATCGTGAGGGCTGGTCTCCACAGCACAGTGTAATAAACCCACAAGGATGAGCGAAATCCTCTTTTCCTGGGCAGCATCCCGTCTGCCTGAGACAGACGCGGCGGTTGCGCCTGTGGAAAGAGCCTTATGGAAAAGGACACGTCTTTCACTGCGCTCGGCCCAGGAGCATGTCCTGGGGAAGGTGCATGCACGCTGCCCGGGGAGAAGAGCAGGATGCCGTTGGCCTTCTGGTCTGGAAAACGGTTTGCGAATAGCAGGAGAGCCGGCCCTGGCAGGCACAGGGGCCGGTGGCCATACAAGTGTCACCCCACACCACTCGCTCCCTGTGTAGAGAGAGACGGAAGCCTGGCTGCTAAGGGACAGGAGGGGATGAGTAGGGGCAGGGCACGACTTGTCCACTCTTGGGAAGGAGTCCCTGGGCAGAAAGCATTCCTGTCCTGAGCCTCTGGGCCCAAGGAGACGACAGCAGCTTTGGACACCTGTCTCTGGTGGATCTGACATGTGCTTGCCACTAAGGCGCCTACCCTCAACTCGCAGGAAAACAGCTCCCTGAAGAAGAAGTGGCAGCCAGTTTCCATCTTCCTCTCCTTTCCTGTGGGCAAAAAGCATTGGCCTAGCCCGCGAGTCCGCGGCCGAGGGCCTGAAGTAAAAAGCCAAGCGATGGCCTACACTGGAGATGGTAGTGGTGCATAGGGTGCCATCCGCAGGCTATGCACGCTACACTGCCAGGTTCCGGCTGTGTCTGCGTAGTTCGGCCCTGGCAGTGGTGAACCAAGGGAGCGAACATGGAGCCCAGGAAAAACAAGCCCAAGAGGCACCAGCTCTCCCGCAGCTCCGCTTCCCTGACGGGAACCAAGTCTTGCTGAGGAAGCATGGCCGAATTGCGGTTCCTCCCAAGCCCAAAGCCTCTGTGAAATCACAACATTTGCTGAGAAATCAGAGTCGGGTTTTTTACTGAGGGGCTTATGCGGTTTGGTTTGCGTAGAGTGCCCAGTCTCCTCACAGTGGGAGAAGTGGGAGAATCCGCCATACAGCGAAAGGCTCTTTGCCCGGCATCTCCTCTGGGGAAAGCACAGCATTCGTTGGGAAAACAGTTCACAGCTTGGGGGATTGTGTTTGGGGATGCTGCTGCATTCTTGCCTGAGCTAGGTCGCTGCGCAGCACGGTGGATGATACCCCTGCATGGAGCGAAATCTCTTTGCCCTAGCATGCCCTCTGCGTGAAGAGAAAACGTGGTTTGCACATTGAAATGACCTTAAGGATAGAAACAAGGTCTGGTCACCGCGCTCCCCATGAAGCACGACTGGGTAAGGCACAGCCCCGCGCCGCCCCAGGAGAGAAGAGAGGGAGGCCATTGGCCTTGTGTGTCGGTAAAACAGTAGGTGAAGCAGGAAGAGCCTGCCCTGGCAGGAACAGCAGTCGGGTGGCGATACCAGTGTCACCCTCTCCCTGTGCAGGAGAGATGGACGCCTGGCGGTGCTAAGGAGATATGAGGGAACAACTATGGCAGGGGAGTGGCGCGTTTGCAACACTCTGAGGAAGGTGTCTGGGCAGAAAGTCAGGCCTGTCCTGTGGCCTCTGGTCCCCAAGGAGCACAGCATCTCTTGGCCACCTATCCCAAGGGCAGACTTGGGCTTGCCACCAGGGTGCCATACCCTGAATTCGCAAGAAAAAACCCCATGGAGAAAAAAAACGGGGCAGTCAGATTCCCTGTCATCCAAGATGTGGGCAGCCATGTGGGGTGGCAGGTGCTTTGTGCCGGGGATGGAGCGGAGGACAGTCCCCCCACCGTTCCCCATCCCAGTTCACGTGGCCGTCACGTGTGCAGGGAATCCTGTCGCCTCCTCTCCCCTGTGGTGAAAGCACTGGCTGGGCTGAGACCGTCTGAGCGAGTCGCCTGAGCGCCGGAGAAAAGACAAAGCTTTACCTACCCCACCAGGAGATGGTAATAGGCATAGAGTGCCATGCTAGGGGGGAAGTCACACGCACGCTGCTGCAAGGTGCAGTGGTTGTGACTGTGTCTGCTAAGATCGGCTTTAGCAAGGTGAACCCCGGGCGTGAACTTGGAGCCTGGGGAAAGCAAGGCCCAAGAGGGCACCAGCTCTCCCCGTGGCTCTCTTCCCTGACCTGCCGCGACAGAGCGAACGACCAAAGCCTTGCTGAGGAAGCAGCAGCGATGTGCTGTTGGCCCCAAGCTGAATACCCTCTGCGAAAGCAAGCAGCCGCTGGGAAATCAGAGTCGGTTCTGTGGGCTGCTGTTCCTGCTTGCCTTAGCCTAGTATTTCGCACACAATGGGAGTAGAGAAACGCATATGGAGCAAAAGCCTCTTTGCGCGGGCTGAAGAAAAGGAAAAAGCATCACCGCTCTAGGAAAAATCACAGCATACTTTGGGATTCGTCAGAGGTGGTTTCTGTGGGATGCTCCTGTTATCGTGAGCTGGTCTCCACAGCACGAGTGTAATAAACCCCACATGGAGCGAAATCCTCTTTTCCTGGGCATCCCGTCTGCCTGAGACAGACGCGCGTTTGCGCCTGTGGAAAGAAGCCTTATGGAAAGGGACACGTCTTTCAACTGGACGCTACTGTCACGCGCTCCCCCGGAGCATGTCTGGGGAAGGTGCAGCAACGCTGTCCCGGAATGAGAAGAGCAGGAGCAGCCGTTGGCCTTCTTGGTCTGGAAACGGTTTGCGAAGCAGGAGAGCCGGCCCTGGCAGGCACAGGGGCCGGTGGCCATACAAGTGTCACCAACCGCGCTCCCTGTAGCTAGAGACGGGAAGCCTGTGCTGCTAAAGGGGACAGGAGGGGATGAGTAGGGCAAGGGCACGTGCTCCACTTGGGAAGGAGTCTGGGCAGAAAGCATGCCTGTCCTGAGCCTCTGGGCCCCAAGGAGACAGCAGCTTTGGACACCTGTGTCCACAGGCAGGTTGTGAGACAATGTGCTTGCCTCTAGGCCTTGCTTCCTCCACCCCCTCAAAGCCTTATCGCAGGGGAAGAAACAGCTCCCTGAAATAAGTGGCAGGCCAGTTTTCCATCTTCCTCACTCGTCTTTCCTATTGGGCAAAGCATTGGCCTAGCCCGCGAGTCCGCCCGAGGGCCCTGAGTAAAAGCCAAGCGATGCTGCCTACACTGGGAGATGGTAGTGTGCAATAGGGTGCCATCCCAGGCTATGCACGCTACTGCCAGGGTTCCGGCTGTGTCTGCGTAGTTCGGCTTGGCATGGTGAAACCAATGGAGCGAACATGGAGCCCAGGAAACAAAGGCCCAATAGGCACCAGCTCTCCCGCAGCTCCGCTTCCCTGACGGGAACCAAGTCTTGCTGAAGAAGCATGGCCGAGTGCGGTTCAAACTCCACAAGCCAGCCCAAAGCCTCGTGAAATCACACAACATTTGCTGAGAAATCAGAGTCGGTACTGAGGGCTTATGCGGTTGGTTGCGTGAGCCCAGTCTCACAGTGGAGAATCCCGCATACAGCGAAAGGCTCTTTGCCCGGGCATCTCCTCTGGGAAAGCACAGCATTTCGTTGGGAAATCAGCAGTTGGGTTGGGGGATGCTGCTGCTTCTGTTTTGCCTGAAGCTATGTCTGCGCAGCACGGTGGATGATACCCCGCATGGAGCGAAATTCTCTTTGCCCTAGCATGCCCCTCTGCGTGAAGAGAAACGTGGTTGCACATTGAAATGACCTTAAGAAAGATAGAAACAAGTCTGTCACCGCGCTCCCATGGAGCACGACTGGGTAAGGCACAGCCCGCCGCCCCAGGAGAAGAGAAGGAGCCATTGGCCTTGTGGTCGGTAAACAGTAGGGAAGCAGGAGAGCCTGCCCTGGCAGGAGGAACAGCAGTCGGTGGCGATACAAGTGTCACCCTCTCCCTGTGCGGAGAGAGATGGACGCCTGGCGGCTAAGGAGATATGAGGGAACAACTAGGGCAGGGGCGCGCGTGCTCAACACTCTGAGGAAGGTGTCTGGGCAGAAGTCAGGGCCTGTCCTGTGCCTCTGGTCCCAAGAGCACAGCATCTCTTGGCCACCTATCCCAAGGGCAGACTTGGGCTTGCCACCAGGTGCCATACCCTGAATTCGCAGAAAGAACCCCATGGAGAAACGGGCAGTCAGATGCCCTCTTCATCCAAGATGTGGCAGCCATGTGGGGTGGCAGGGGGCTGTGCCGGGGATGGAGCGGAGACAGTCCCCCACCGTTCCCCATCCCAGTTCACGGGCCGTGTGCAGGGATCCTGTCGCCTCCTCTCTCCCTGTGGTGAAAGCACTGGCTGAGACCGCGAGTCTGCCTGAGCGCCCGGAGCAAAAGACAAAGCTTTACCTACCCCAGGAGATGGTAATAGGCATAGAGTGCCATGCTAGGGCACGCCGCTGCTGCAGGGTTGTGACTGTGTCTGCTAAGATCGGCTTAGCAAGGTGAACCCCGGGCGTGAACTTGGAGCCTGGGAAAGCAAGGCCCAAGAGGCACCAGCTCTCCCGTGGCTCTTCTTCCCTGCCGCGACAGAGCGAACGACCAAAGCCTTGCTGAGGAAGCAGCAGCGATGTGCTGTTGGCCCCAAGCTGAATACGTCTGCGAAAGCATAGCAGCCGCTGGGAAATCAGAGTCGGTTCTGTGGGCTGCTGTTCCTGCTTGCCTTAGCCTAGTATTCGCAGCACAATGGGAGAAACGCATATGGAGCAAAAGCCTCTTTGCGCGCGGGCATCCGCTCTAGGAAAGCACAGCATACTTGGGGATTTCAGAGGTGGTTCTGTGGGGATGCTCCTGTTATCGTGAGCTGGTCTCCACAGCACAGTGTAATAAACCCACATGGAGCGAAATCCTCTTTTCCTGGGCATCCCGTCTGCCTGAGACAGACGCGCGCGGTTTGCGCCTGTGGAAAGAGCCTTATGGAAAGGGACACGTCTTTCACTGCGCTCCCCAGGAGCATGTCTGGGGAAGGTGCAGCACGCTGCCCGGGGAGAAGAGCAGGAGCCGTTGGCCTTCTGGTCTGGAAACGGTTGCGAAGCAGGAGAGCCGGCCCTGGCAGGCACAGGGGCCGGTGGCCATACAAGTGTCACCCGCTCCCTGTGTAGAGAGACGGAAGCCTGGCTGCTAAGGGGACAGGAGGGGATGAGTAGGGCAGGGCACGTGCTCCACTCTTGGGAAGGAGTCTGGGCAGAAAGCATGCCTGTCCTGAGCCTCTGGGCCCAAGGAGACAGCAGCTTTGGACACCTGTCTCTGGTGGAGACATGTGCTTGCCACTAGGCGCCTACCCTCAACTCGCAGAAACAGCTCCCTGAAAGAAGTGGCAGCCAGTTTCCATCTTCCTCTCCTTTACTGTGGGGCAAAGCATTGGCCTAGCCCGCGAGTCCGCCCGAGGGCCTGAGTAAAAAGCCAAGCGATGCCTACACTGGGAGATGGTAGTGTGCATAGGGTGCCATCCTAGGCTATGCACGCTACTGCCAGGTTCCGGCTGTGTCTGCGTAGTTCGGCCTGGCAGGGTGAACCAAGGGAGCGAACATGGAGCCCAGGAAAACAAGGCCCAAGAGGCACCAGCTCTCCCGCAGCTCCGCTTCCCTGACGGGAACCAAGTCTTGCTGAGGAAGCATGGCCGAAGTGCGGTTCACTCCAAGCCCAAAGCCTCTGTGAAATCACAACATTTGCTGAGAAATCAGAGTCGGTACTGAGGGCTTATGCGGTTGGTTGCGTGAGCCCAGTCTCACAGTGGGAGAATCCCGCATACAGCGAAAGGCTCTTTGCCCGGGCATCTCCTCTGGGAAAGCACAGCATTCGTTGGGAAATCACAGTTGGGTTTGGGGGGGATGCTGCTGCTTCTTGCCTGAGCTAGTCTGCGCAGCACGGTGGATGATACCCGCATGGAGCGAAATTCTCTTTGCCCTAGCATGCCCTCTGCGTGAAGAGAAACGTGGTTGCACATTGAAATGACCTTAAGGATAGAAACAAGTCTGTCACCGCGCTCCCATGGAGCACGACTGGGTAAGGCACAGCCCGCCGCCCCAGGAGAAGAGAAGGAGCCATTGGCCTTGTGGTCGGTAAACAGTAGGGAAGCAGGAGAGCCTGCCCTGGCAGGAACAGCAGTCGGTGGCGATACAAGTGTCACCCTCTCTCCTGTGCAGAGAGATGGACGCCTGGCGGCTAAGGAGATATGAGGGAAACAACTAGGGCAGGGGCGCGTGCAACACTCTGAGGAAGGTGTCTGGGCAGAAGTCAGGCCTGTCCTGTGCCTCTGGTCCCAAGAGCACAGCATCTCTTGGCCACCTATCCCAAGGGCAGACTTGGGCTTGCCACCAGGTGCCATACCCTGAATTCGCAGAAAGAACCCCATGGAGAAACGGGCAGTCAGATGCCCTCTTCATCCAAGATGTGGCAGCCATGTGGGTGGCAGGGGCTGTGCCGGGGATGGAGCGGAGACAGTCCCCCACCGTTCCCCATCCCAGTTCACGGGGCGTGTGTGCAGGGATCCTGTCGCCTCCTCTCTCCTGTGGTGAAAGCACTGGCTGAGACCGCGAGTCTGCCTGAGCGCCGGAGCAAAAGACAAAGCTTTACCTACCCCAGGAGATGGTAATAGGCATAGAGTGCCATGCTAGGGCACGCCGCTGCTGCAGGGTTGTGACTGTGTCTGCTAAGATCGGCTTAGCAAGGTGAACCCCGGGCGTGAACTTGGAGCCTGGGAAAGCAAGGCCCAAGAGGCACCAGCTCTCCCGTGGCTCTTCTTCCCTGCCGCGACAGAGCGAACGACCAAAGCCTTGCTGAGGAAGCAGCAGCGATGTGCTGTTGGCCCCAAGCTGAATACGTCTGCGAAAGCATAGCAGCCGCTGGGAAATCAGAGTCGGTTCTGTGGGCTGCTGTTCCTGCTTGCCTTAGCCTAGTATTCGCAGCACAATGGGAGAAACGCATATGGAGCAAAAGCCTCTTTGCGCGGGCATCCGCTCTAGGAAAGCACAGCATACTTTGGGATTTCAGAGGTGGTTCTGTGGGATGCTCCTGTTATCGTGAGCTGGTCTCCACAGCACAGTGTAATAAACCCACATGGAGCGAAATCCTCTTTTCCTGGGCATCCCGTCTGCCTGAGACAGACGCGCGGTTGCGCCTGTGGAAAGAGCCTTATGGAAAGGGACACGTCTTTCACTGCGCTCCCCAGGAGCATGTCTGGGGAAGGTGCAGCACGCTGCCCGGGGAGAAGAGCAGGAGCCGTTGGCCTTCTGGTCTGGAAACGGTTTGCGAAGCAGGAGAGCCGGCCCTGGCAGGCACAGGGGCCGGTGGCCATACAAGTGTCACCCGCTCCCTGTGTAGAGAGACGGAAGCCTGGCTGCTAAGGGGACAGGAGGGGATGAGTAGGGCAGGGCACGTGCTCCACTCTTGGGAAGGAGTCTGGGCAGAAAGCATGCCTGTCCTGAGCCTCTGGGCCCAAGGAGACAGCAGCTTTGGACACCTGTCTCTGGTGGAGACATGTGCTTGCCACTAGGCGCCTACCCTCAACTCGCAGAAGAAACAGCTCCCTGAAAGAAGTGGCAGCCAGTTTCCATCTTCCTCTCCTTTACTGTGGGCAAAGCATTGGCCTAGCCCGCGAGTCCGCCCGAGGGCCTGAGTAAAAAGCCAAGCGATGCCTACACTGGGAGATGGTAGTGTGCATAGGGTGCCATCCTAGGCTATGCACGCTACTGCCAGGTTCCGGCTGTGTCTGCGTAGTTCGGCCTGGCAGGGTGAACCAAGGGAGCGAACATGGAGCCCAGGAAAACAAGGCCCAAGAGGCACCAGCTCTCCCGCAGCTCCCGCTTCCCTGACGGGAACCAAGTCTTGCTGAGGAAGCATGGCCGAAGTGCGGTTCACTCCAAGCCCAAAGCCTCTGTGAAATCACAACATTTGCTGAGAAATCAGAGTCGGTACTGAGGGCTTATGCGGTTGGTTGCGTGAGCCCAGTCTCACAGTGGGAGAATCCCGCATACAGCGAAAGGCTCTTTGCCCGGGCATCTCCTCTGGGAAAGCACAGCATTCGTTGGGAAATCACAGTTGGGTTTGGGGATGCTGCTGCTTCTTGCCTGAGCTAGTCTGCGCAGCACGGTGGATGATACCCGCATGGAGCGAAATTCTCTTTGCCCTAGCATGCCCTCTGCGTGAAGAGAAACGTGGTTGCACATTGAAATGACCTTAAGGATAGAAACAAGTCTGTCACCGCGCTCCCATGGAGCACGACTGGGTAAGGCACAGCCCGCCGCCCCAGGAGAAGAGAAGGAGCCATTGGCCTTGTGGTCGGTAAACAGTAGGGAAGCAGGAGAGCCTGCCCTGGCAGGAACAGGCAGTCGGTGGCGATACAAGTGTCACCCTCTCCCTGTGCAGAGAGATGGACGCCTGGCGGCTAAGGAGATATGAGGGAACAACTAGGGCAGGGGCGCGTGCAACACTCTGAGGAAGGTGTCTGGGCAGAAGTCAGGCCTGTCCTGTGCCTCTGGTCCCAAGAGCACAGCATCTCTTGGCCACCTATCCCAAGGGCAGACTTGGGCTTGCCACCAGGTGCCATACCCTGAATTCGCAGAAAGAACCCCATGGAGAAACGGGCAGTCAGATGCCCTCTTCATCCAAGATGTGGCAGCCATGTGGGTGGCAGGGGCTGTGCCGGGGATGGAGCGGAGACAGTCCCCCACCGTTCCCCATCCCAGTTCACGGGCCGTGTGCAGGGATCCTGTCGCCTCCTCTCTCCTGTGGTGAAAGCACTGGCTGAGACCGCGAGTCTGCCTGAGCGCCGGAGCAAAAGACAAAGCTTTACCTACCCCAGGAGATGGTAATAGGCATAGAGTGCCATGCTAGGGCACGCCGCTGCTGCAGGGTTGTGACTGTGTCTGCTAAGATCGGCTTAGCAAGGTGAACCCCGGGCGTGAACTTGGAGCCTGGGAAAGCAAGGCCCAAGAGGCACCAGCTCTCCCGTGGCTCTTCTTCCCTGCCGCGACAGAGCGAACGACCAAAGCCTTGCTGAGGAAGCAGCAGCGATGTGCTGTTGGCCCCAAGCTGAATACGTCTGCGAAAGCATAGCAGCCGCTGGGAAATCAGAGTCGGTTCTGTGGGCTGCTGTTCCTGCTTGCCTTAGCCTAGTATTCGCAGCACAATGGGAGAAACGCATATGGAGCAAAAGCCTCTTTGCGCGGGGCATCCGCTCTAGGAAAGCACAGCATACTTTGGGATTTCAGAGGTGGTTCTGTGGGATGCTCCTGTTATCGTGAGCTGGTCTCCACAGCACAGTGTAATAAACCCACATGGAGCGAAATCCTCTTTTCCTGGGCATCCCGTCTGCCTGAGACAGACGCGCGGTTGCGCCTGTGGAAAGAGCCTTATGGAAAGGGACACGTCTTTCACTGCGCTCCCCAGGAGCATGTCTGGGGAAGGTGCAGCACGCTGCCCGGGGAGAAGAGCAGGAGCCGTTGGCCTTCTGGTCTGGAAACGGTTGCGAAGCAGGAGAGCCGGCCCTGGCAGGCACAGGGGCCGGTGGCCATACAAGTGTCACCCGCTCCCTGTGTAGAGAGACGGAAGCCTGGCTGCTAAGGGGACAGGAGGGGATGAGTAGGGCAGGGCACGTGCTCCACTCTTGGGAAGGAGTCTGGGCAGAAAGCATGCCTGTCCTGAGCCTCTGGGCCCAAGGAGACAGCAGCTTTGGACACCTGTCTCTGGTGGAGACATGTGCTTGCCACTAGGCGCCTACCCTCAACTCGCAGAAACAGCTCCCTGAAAGAAGTGGCAGCCAGTTTCCATCTTCCTCTCCTTTACTGTGGGCAAAGCATTGGCCTAGCCCGCGAGTCCGCCCGAGGGCCTGAGTAAAAAGCCAAGCGATGCCTACACTGGGAGATGGTAGTGTGCATAGGGTGCCATCCTAGGCTATGCACGCTACTGCCAGGTTCCGGCTGTGTCTGCGTAGTTCGGCCTGGCAGGGTGAACCAAGGGAGCGAACATGGAGCCCAGGAAAACAAGGCCCAAGAGGCACCAGCTCTCCCGCAGCTCCGCTTCCCTGACGGGAACCAAGTCTTGCTGAGGAAGCATGGCCGAAGTGCGGTTCACTCCAAGCCCAAAGCCTCTGTGAAATCACAACATTTGCTGAGAAATCAGAGTCGGTACTGAGGGCTTATGCGGTTGGTTGCGTGAGCCCAGTCTCACAGTGGGAGAATCCCGCATACAGCGAAAGGCTCTTTGCCCGGGCATCTCCTCTGGGAAAGCACAGCATTCGTTGGGAAATCACAGTTGGGTTTGGGGATGCTGCTGCTTTCTTGCCTGAGCTAGTCTGCGCAGCACGGTGGATGATACCCGCATGGAGCGAAATTCTCTTTGCCCTAGCATGCCCTCTGCGTGAAGAGAAACGTGGTTGCACATTGAAATGACCTTAAGGATAGAAACAAGTCTGTCACCGCGCTCCCATGGAGCACGACTGGGTAAGGCACAGCCCGCCGCCCCAGGAGAAGAGAAGGAGCCATTGGCCTTGTGGTCGGTAAACAGTAGGGAAGCAGGAGAGCCTGCCCTGGCAGGAACAGCAGTCGGTGGCGATACAAGTGTCACCCTCTCCCTGTGCAGAGAGATGGACGCCTGGCGGCTAAGGAGATATGAGGGAACAACTAGGGCAGGGGCGCGTGCAACACTCTGAGGAAGGTGTCTGGGCAGAAGTCAGGCCTGTCCTGTGCCTCTGGTCCCAAGAGCACAGCATCTCTTGGCCACCTATCCCAAGGGCAGACTTGGGCTTGCCACCAGGTGCCATACCCTGAATTCGCAGAAAGAACCCCATGGAGAAACGGGCAGTCAGATGCCCTCTTCATCCAAGATGTGGCAGCCATGTGGGTGGCAGGGGCTGTGCCGGGGATGGAGCGGAGACAGTCCCCCACCGTTCCCCATCCCAGTTCACGGGCCGTGTGCAGGGATCCTGTCGCCTCCTCTCTCCTGTGGTGAAAGCACTGGCTGAGACCGCGAGTCTGCCTGAGCGCCGGAGCAAAAGACAAAGCTTTACCTACCCCAGGAGATGGTAATAGGCATAGAGTGCCATGCTAGGGCACGCCGCTGCTGCAGGGTTGTGACTGTGTCTGCTAAGATCGGCTTAGCAAGGTGAACCCCGGGCGTGAACTTGGAGCCTGGGAAAGCAAGGCCCAAGAGGCACCAGCTCTCCCGTGGCTCTTCTTCCCTGCCGCGACAGAGCGAACGACCAAAGCCTTGCTGAGGAAGCAGCAGCGATGTGCTGTTGGCCCCAAGCTGAATACGTCTGCGAAAGCATAGCAGCCGCTGGGAAATCAGAGTCGGTTCTGTGGGCTGCTGTTCCTGCTTGCCTTAGCCTAGTATTCGCAGCACAATGGGAGAAACGCATATGGAGCAAAAGCCTCTTTGCGCGGGCATCCGCTCTAGGAAAGCACAGCATACTTTGGGATTTCAGAGGTGGTTCTGTGGGATGCTCCTGTTATCGTGAGCTGGTCTCCACAGCACAGTGTAATAAACCCACATGGAGCGAAATCCTCTTTTCCTGGGCATCCCGTCTGCCTGAGACAGACGCGCGGTTGCGCCTGTGGAAAGAGCCTTATGGAAAGGGACACGTCTTTCACTGCGCTCCCCAGGAGCATGTCTGGGGAAGGTGCAGCACGCTGCCCGGGGAGAAGAGCAGGAGCCGTTGGCCTTCTGGTCTGGAAACGGTTGCGAAGCAGGAGAGCCGGCCCTGGCAGGCACAGGGGCCGGTGGCCATACAAGTGTCACCCCCGCTCCCTGTGTAGAGAGACGGAAGCCTGGCTGCTAAGGGGACAGGAGGGGATGAGTAGGGCAGGGCACGTGCTCCACTCTTGGGAAGGAGTCTGGGCAGAAAGCATGCCTGTCCTGAGCCTCTGGGCCCAAGGAGACAGCAGCTTTGGACACCTGTCTCTGGTGGAGACATGTGCTTGCCACTAGGCGCCTACCCTCAACTCGCAGAAACAGCTCCCTGAAAGAAGTGGCAGCCAGTTTCCATCTTCCTCTCCTTTACTGTGGGCAAAGCATTGGCCTAGCCCGCGAGTCCGCCCGAGGGCCTGAGTAAAAAGCCAAGCGATGCCTACACTGGGAGATGGTAGTGTGCATAGGGTGCCATCCTAGGCTATGCACGCTACTGCCAGGTTCCGGCTGTGTCTGCGTAGTTCGGCCTGGCAGGGTGAACCAAGGGAGCGAACATGGAGCCCAGGAAAACAAGGCCCAAGAGGCACCAGCTCTCCCGCAGCTCCCGCTTCCCTGACGGGAACCAAGTCTTGCTGAGGAAGCATGGCCGAAGTGCGGTTCACTCCAAGCCCAAAGCCTCTGTGAAATCACAACATTTGCTGAGAAATCAGAGTCGGTACTGAGGGCTTATGCGGTTGGTTGCGTGAGCCCAGTCTCACAGTGGGAGAATCCCGCATACAGCGAAAGGCTCTTTGCCCGGGCATCTCCTCTGGGAAAGCACAGCATTCGTTGGGAAATCACAGTTGGGTTTGGGGATGCTGCTGCTTCTTGCCTGAGCTAGTCTGCGCAGCACGGTGGATGATACCCGCATGGAGCGAAATTCTCTTTGCCCTAGCATGCCCTCTGCGTGAAGAGAAACGTGGTTGCACATTGAAATGACCTTAAGGATAGAAACAAGTCTGTCACCGCGCTCCCATGGAGCACGACTGGGTAAGGCACAGCCCGCCGCCCCAGGAGAAGAGAAGGAGCCATTGGCCTTGTGGTCGGTAAACAGTAGGGAAGCAGGAGAGCCTGCCCTGGCAGGAACAGCAGTCGGTGGCGATACAAGTGTCACCCTCTCCCTGTGCAGAGAGATGGACGCCTGGCGGCTAAGGAGATATGAGGGAACAACTAGGGCAGGGGCGCGTGCAACACTCTGAGGAAGGTGTCTGGGCAGAAGTCAGGCCTGTCCTGTGCCTCTGGTCCCAAGAGCACAGCATCTCTTGGCCACCTATCCCAAGGGCAGACTTGGGCTTGCCACCAGGTGCCATACCCCTGAATTCGCAGAAAGAACCCCATGGAGAAACGGGCAGTCAGATGCCCTCTTCATCCAAGATGTGGCAGCCATGTGGGTGGCAGGGGCTGTGCCGGGGATGGAGCGGAGACAGTCCCCCACCGTTCCCCATCCCAGTTCACGGGCCGTGTGCAGGGATCCTGTCGCCTCCTCTCTCCTGTGGTGAAAGCACTGGCTGAGACCGCGAGTCTGCCTGAGCGCCGGAGCAAAAGACAAAGCTTTACCTACCCCAGGAGATGGTAATAGGCATAGAGTGCCATGCTAGGGCACGCCGCTGCTGCAGGGTTGTGACTGTGTCTGCTAAGATCGGCTTAGCAAGGTGAACCCCGGGCGTGAACTTGGAGCCTGGGAAAGCAAGGCCCAAGAGGCACCAGCTCTCCCGTGGCTCTTCTTCCCTGCCGCGACAGAGCGAACGACCAAAGCCTTGCTGAGGAAGCAGCAGCGATGTGCTGTTGGCCCCAAGCTGAATACGTCTGCGAAAGCATAGCAGCCGCTGGGAAATCAGAGTCGGTTCTGTGGGCTGCTGTTCCTGCTTGCCTTAGCCTAGTATTCGCAGCACAATGGGAGAAACGCATATGGAGCAAAAGCCTCTTTGCGCGGGCATCCGCTCTAGGAAAGCACAGCATACTTTGGGATTTCAGAGGTGGTTCTGTGGGATGCTCCTGTTATCGTGAGCTGGTCTCCACAGCACAGTGTAATAAACCCACATGGAGCGAAATCCTCTTTTCCTGGGCATCCCGTCTGCCTGAGACAGACGCGCGGTTGCGCCTGTGGAAAGAGCCTTATGGAAAGGGACACGTCTTTCACTGCGCTCCCCAGGAGCATGTCTGGGGAAGGTGCAGCACGCTGCCCGGGGAGAAGAGCAGGAGCCGTTGGCCTTCTGGTCTGGAAACGGTTGCGAAGCAGGAGAGCCGGCCCTGGCAGGCACAGGGGCCGGTGGCCATACAAGTGTCACCCGCTCCCTGTGTAGAGAGACGGAAGCCTGGCTGCTAAGGGGACAGGAGGGGATGAGTAGGGCAGGGCACGTGCTCCACTCTTGGGAAGGAGTCTGGGCAGAAAGCATGCCTGTCCTGAGCCTCTGGGCCCAAGGAGACAGCAGCTTTGGACACCTGTCTCTGGTGGAGACATGTGCTTGCCACTAGGCGCCTACCCTCAACTCGCAGAAACAGCTCCCTGAAAGAAGTGGCAGCCAGTTTCCATCTTCCTCTCCTTTACTGTGGGCAAAGCATTGGCCTAGCCCGCGAGTCCGCCCGAGGGCCTGAGTAAAAAGCCAAGCGATGCCTACACTGGGAGATGGTAGTGTGCATAGGGTGCCATCCTAGGCTATGCACGCTACTGCCAGGTTCCGGCTGTGTCTGCGTAGTTCGGCCTGGCAGGGTGAACCAAGGGAGCGAACATGGAGCCCAGGAAAACAAGGCCCAAGAGGCACCAGCTCTCCCGCAGCTCCGCTTCCCTGACGGGAACCAAGTCTTGCTGAGGAAGCATGGCCGAAGTGCGGTTCACTCCAAGCCCAAAGCCTCTGTGAAATCACAACATTTGCTGAGAAATCAGAGTCGGTACTGAGGGCTTATGCGGTTGGTTGCGTGAGCCCAGTCTCACAGTGGGAGAATCCCGCATACAGCGAAAGGCTCTTTGCCCGGGCATCTCCTCTGGGAAAGCACAGCATTCGTTGGGAAATCACAGTTGGGTTTGGGGATGCTGCTGCTTCTTGCCTGAGCTAGTCTGCGCAGCACGGTGGATGATACCCGCATGGAGCGAAATTCTCTTTGCCCTAGCATGCCCTCTGCGTGAAGAGAAACGTGGTTGCACATTGAAATGACCTTAAGGATAGAAACAAGTCTGTCACCGCGCTCCCATGGAGCACGACTGGGTAAGGCACAGCCCGCCGCCCCAGGAGAAGAGAAGGAGCCATTGGCCTTGTGGTCGGTAAACAGTAGGGAAGCAGGAGAGCCTGCCCTGGCAGGAACAGCAGTCGGTGGCGATACAAGTGTCACCCTCTCCCTGTGCAGAGAGATGGACGCCTGGCGGCTAAGGAGATATGAGGGAACAACTAGGGCAGGGGCGCGTGCAACACTCTGAGGAAGGTGTCTGGGCAGAAGTCAGGCCTGTCCTGTGCCTCTGGTCCCAAGAGCACAGCATCTCTTGGCCACCTATCCCAAGGGCAGACTTGGGCTTGCCACCAGGTGCCATACCCTGAATTCGCAGAAAGAACCCCATGGAGAAACGGGCAGTCAGATGCCCTCTTCATCCAAGATGTGGCAGCCATGTGGGTGGCAGGGGCTGTGCCGGGGATGGAGCGGAGACAGTCCCCCACCGTTCCCCATCCCAGTTCACGGGCCGTGTGCAGGGATCCTGTCGCCTCCTCTCTCCCTGTGGTGAAAGCACTGGCTGAGACCGCGAGTCTGCCTGAGCGCCGGAGCAAAAGACAAAGCTTTACCTACCCCAGGAGATGGTAATAGGCATAGAGTGCCATGCTAGGGCACGCCGCTGCTGCAGGGTTGTGACTGTGTCTGCTAAGATCGGCTTAGCAAGGTGAACCCCGGGCGTGAACTTGGAGCCTGGGAAAGCAAGGCCCAAGAGGCACCAGCTCTCCCGTGGCTCTTCTTCCCTGCCGCGACAGAGCGAACGACCAAAGCCTTGCTGAGGAAGCAGCAGCGATGTGCTGTTGGCCCCAAGCTGAATACGTCTGCGAAAGCATAGCAGCCGCTGGGAAATCAGAGTCGGTTCTGTGGGCTGCTGTTCCTGCTTGCCTTAGCCTAGTATTCGCAGCACAATGGGAGAAACGCATATGGAGCAAAAGCCTCTTTGCGCGGGCATCCGCTCTAGGAAAGCACAGCATACTTTGGGATTTCAGAGGTGGTTCTGTGGGATGCTCCTGTTATCGTGAGCTGGTCTCCACAGCACAGTGTAATAAACCCACATGGAGCGAAATCCTCTTTTCCTGGGCATCCCGTCTGCCTGAGACAGACGCGCGGTTGCGCCTGTGGAAAGAGCCTTATGGAAAGGGACACGTCTTTCACTGCGCTCCCCAGGAGCATGTCTGGGGAAGGTGCAGCACGCTGCCCGGGGAGAAGAGCAGGAGCCGTTGGCCTTCTGGTCTGGAAACGGTTGCGAAGCAGGAGAGCCGGCCCTGGCAGGCACAGGGGCCGGTGGCCATACAAGTGTCACCCGCTCCCTGTGTAGAGAGACGGAAGCCTGGCTGCTAAGGGGACAGGAGGGGATGAGTAGGGCAGGGCACGTGCTCCACTCTTGGGAAGGAGTCTGGGCAGAAAGCATGCCTGTCCTGAGCCTCTGGGCCCAAGGAGACAGCAGCTTTGGACACCTGTCTCTGGTGGAGACATGTGCTTGCCACTAGGCGCCTACCCTCAACTCGCAGAAACAGCTCCCTGAAAGAAGTGGCAGCCAGTTTCCATCTTCCTCTCCTTTACTGTGGGCAAAGCATTGGCCTAGCCCGCGAGTCCGCCCGAGGGCCTGAGTAAAAAGCCAAGCGATGCCTACACTGGGAGATGGTAGTGTGCATAGGGTGCCATCCTAGGCTATGCACGCTACTGCCAGGTTCCGGCTGTGTCTGCGTAGTTCGGCCTGGCAGGGTGAACCAAGGGAGCGAACATGGAGCCCAGGAAAACAAGGCCCAAGAGGCACCAGCTCTCCCGCAGCTCCGCTTCCCTGACGGGAACCAAGTCTTGCTGAGGAAGCATGGCCGAAGTGCGGTTCACTCCAAGCCCAAAGCCTCTGTGAAATCACAACATTTGCTGAGAAATCAGAGTCGGTACTGAGGGCTTATGCGGTTGGTTGCGTGAGCCCAGTCTCACAGTGGGAGAATCCCGCATACAGCGAAAGGCTCTTTGCCCGGGCATCTCCTCTGGGAAAGCACAGCATTCGTTGGGAAATCACAGTTGGGTTTGGGGATGCTGCTGCTTCTTGCCTGAGCTAGTCTGCGCAGCACGGTGGATGATACCCGCATGGAGCGAAATTCTCTTTGCCCTAGCATGCCCTCTGCGTGAAGAGAAACGTGGTTGCACATTGAAATGACCTTAAGGATAGAAACAAGTCTGTCACCGCGCTCCCATGGAGCACGACTGGGTAAGGCACAGCCCGCCGCCCCAGGAGAAGAGAAGGAGCCATTGGCCTTGTGGTCGGTAAACAGTAGGGAAGCAGGAGAGCCTGCCCTGGCAGGAACAGCAGTCGGTGGCGATACAAGTGTCACCCTCTCCCTGTGCAGAGAGATGGACGCCTGGCGGCTAAGGAGATATGAGGGAACAACTAGGGCAGGGGCGCGTGCAACACTCTGAGGAAGGTGTCTGGGCAGAAGTCAGGCCTGTCCTGTGCCTCTGGTCCCAAGAGCACAGCATCTCTTGGCCACCTATCCCAAGGGCAGACTTGGGCTTGCCACCAGGTGCCATACCCTGAATTCGCAGAAAGAACCCCATGGAGAAACGGGCAGTCAGATGCCCTCTTCATCCAAGATGTGGCAGCCATGTGGGTGGCAGGGGCTGTGCCGGGGATGGAGCGGAGACAGTCCCCCACCGTTCCCCATCCCAGTTCACGGGCCGTGTGCAGGGATCCTGTCGCCTCCTCTCTCCTGTGGTGAAAGCACTGGCTGAGACCGCGAGTCTGCCTGAGCGCCGGAGCAAAAGACAAAGCTTTACCTACCCCAGAGATGGTAATAGGCATAGAGTGCCATGCTAGGGCACGCCGCTGCTGCAGGGTTGTGACTGTGTCTGCTAAGATCGGCTTAGCAAGGTGAACCCCGGGCGTGAACTTGGAGCCTGGGAAAGCAAGGCCCAAGAGGCACCAGCTCTCTCCCGTGGCTCTTCTTCCCTGCCGCGACAGAGCGAACGACCAAAGCCTTGCTGAGGAAGCAGCAGCGATGTGCTGTTGGCCCCAAGCTGAATACGTCTGCGAAAGCATAGCAGCCGCTGGGAAATCAGAGTCGGTTCTGTGGGCTGCTGTTCCTGCTTGCCTTAGCCTAGTATTCGCAGCACAATGGGAGAAACGCATATGGAGCAAAAGCCTCTTTGCGCGGGCATCCGCTCTAGGAAAGCACAGCATACTTTGGGATTTCAGAGGTGGTTCTGTGGGATGCTCCTGTTATCGTGAGCTGGTCTCCACAGCACAGTGTAATAAACCCACATGGAGCGAAATCCTCTTTTCCTGGGCATCCCGTCTGCCTGAGACAGACGCGCGGTTGCGCCTGTGGAAAGAGCCTTATGGAAAGGGACACGTCTTTCACTGCGCTCCCCAGGAGCATGTCTGGGGAAGGTGCAGCACGCTGCCCGGGGAGAAGAGCAGGAGCCGTTGGCCTTCTGGTCTGGAAACGGTTGCGAAGCAGGAGAGCCGGCCCTGGCAGGCACAGGGGCCGGTGGCCATACAAGTGTCACCCGCTCCCTGTGTAGAGAGACGGAAGCCTGGCTGCTAAGGGGACAGGAGGGGATGAGTAGGGCAGGGCACGTGCTCCACTCTTGGGAAGGAGTCTGGGCAGAAAGCATGCCTGTCCTGAGCCTCTGGGCCCAAGGAGACAGCAGCTTTGGACACCTGTCTCTGGTGGAGACATGTGCTTGCCACTAGGCGCCTACCCTCAACTCGCAGAAACAGCTCCCTGAAAGAAGTGGCAGCCAGTTTCCATCTTCCTCTCCTTTACTGTGGGCAAAGCATTGGCCTAGCCCGCGAGTCCGCCCGAGGGCCTGAGTAAAAAGCCAAGCGATGCCTACACTGGGAGATGGTAGTGTGCATAGGGTGCCATCCTAGGCTATGCACGCTACTGCCAGGTTCCGGCTGTGTCTGCGTAGTTCGGCCTGGCAGGTGAACCAAGGGAGCGAACATGGAGCCCAGGAAAACAAGGCCCAAGAGGCACCAGCTCTCCCGCAGCTCCGCTTCCCTGACGGGAACCAAGTCTTGCTGAGGAAGCATGGCCGAAGTGCGGTTCACTCCAAGCCCAAAGCCTCTGTGAAATCACAACATTTGCTGAGAAATCAGAGTCGGTACTGAGGGCTTATGCGGTTGGTTGCGTGAGCCCAGTCTCACAGTGGGAGAATCCCGCATACAGCGAAAGGCTCTTTGCCCGGGCATCTCCTCTGGGAAAGCACAGCATTCGTTGGGAAATCACAGTTGGGTTTGGGGATGCTGCTGCTTCTTGCCTGAGCTAGTCTGCGCAGCACGGTGGATGATACCCGCATGGAGCGAAATTCTCTTTGCCCTAGCATGCCCTCTGCGTGAAGAGAAACGTGGTTGCACATTGAAATGACCTTAAGGATAGAAACAAGTCTGTCACCGCGCTCCCCCATGGAGCACGACGACTGGGTAAGGCACAGCCCGCCGCCCCAGGAGAAGAGAAGGAGCCATTGGCCTTGTGGTCGGTAAACAGTAGGGAAGCAGGAGAGCCTGCCCTGGCAGGAACAGCAGTCGGTGGCGATACAAGTGTCACCCTCTCCCTGTGCAGAGAGATGGACGCCTGGCGGCTAAGGAGATATGAGGGAACAACTAGGGCAGGGGCGCGTGCAACACTCTGAGGAAGGTGTCTGGGCAGAAGTCAGGCCTGTCCTGTGCCTCTGGTCCCAAGAGCACAGCATCTCTTGGCCACCTATCCCAAGGGCAGACTTGGGCTTGCCACCAGGTGCCATACCCTGAATTCGCAGAAAGAACCCCATGGAGAAACGGGCAGTCAGATGCCCTCTTCATCCAAGATGTGGCAGCCATGTGGGTGGCAGGGGCTGTGCCGGGGATGGAGCGGAGACAGTCCCCCACCGTTCCCCATCCCAGTTCACGGGCCGTGTGCAGGGATCCTGTCGCCTCCTCTCTCCTGTGGTGAAAGCACTGGCTGAGACCGCGAGTCTGCCTGAGCGCCGGAGCAAAAGACAAAGCTTTACCTACCCCAGGAGATGGTAATAGGCATAGAGTGCCATGCTAGGGCACGCCGCTGCTGCAGGGTTGTGACTGTGTCTGCTAAGATCGGCTTAGCAAGGTGAACCCCGGGCGTGAACTTGGAGCCTGGGAAAGCAAGGCCCAAGAGGCACCAGCTCTCCCGTGGCTCTTCTTCCCTGCCGCGACAGAGCGAACGACCAAAGCCTTGCTGAGGAAGCAGCAGCGATGTGCTGTTGGCCCCAAGCTGAATACGTCTGCGAAAGCATAGCAGCCGCTGGGAAATCAGAGTCGGTTCTGTGGGCTGCTGTTCCTGCTTGCCTTAGCCTAGTATTCGCAGCACAATGGGAGAAACGCATATGGAGCAAAAGCCTCTTTGCGCGGGCATCCGCTCTAGGAAAGCACAGCATACTTTGGGATTTCAGAGGTGGTTCTGTGGGATGCTCCTGTTATCGTGAGCTGGTCTCCACAGCACAGTGTAATAAACCCACATGGAGCGAAATCCTCTTTTCCTGGGCATCCCGTCTGCCTGAGACAGACGCGCGGTTGCGCCTGTGGAAAGAGCCTTATGGAAAGGGACACGTCTTTCACTGCGCTCCCCAGGAGCATGTCTGGGGAAGGTGCAGCACGCTGCCCGGGGAGAAGAGCAGGAGCCGTTGGCCTTCTGGTCTGGAAACGGTTGCGAAGCAGGAGAGCCGGCCCTGGCAGGCACAGGGGCCGGTGGCCATACAAGTGTCACCCGCTCCCTGTGTAGAGAGACGGAAGCCTGGCTGCTAAGGGGACAGGAGGGGATGAGTAGGGCAGGGCACGTGCTCCACTCTTGGGAAGGAGTCTGGGCAGAAAGCATGCCTGTCCTGAGCCTCTGGGCCCAAGGAGACAGCAGCTTTGGACACCTGTCTCTGGTGGAGACATGTGCTTGCCACTAGGCGCCTACCCTCAACTCGCAGAAACAGCTCCCTGAAAGAAGTGGCAGCCAGTTTCCATCTTCCTCTCCTTTACTGTGGGCAAAGCATTGGCCTAGCCCGCGAGTCCGCCCGAGGGCCTGAGTAAAAAGCCAAGCGATGCCTACACTGGGAGATGGTAGTGTGCATAGGGTGCCATCCTAGGCTATGCACGCTACTGCCAGGTTCCGGCTGTGTCTGCGTAGTTCGGCCTGGCAGGGTGAACCAAGGGAGCGAACATGGAGCCCAGGAAAACAAGGCCCAAGAGGCACCAGCTCTCCCGCAGCTCCGCTTCCCTGACGGGAACCAAGTCTTGCTGAGGAAGCATGGCCGAAGTGCGGTTCACTCCAAGCCCAAAGCCTCTGTGAAATCACAACATTTGCTGAGAAATCAGAGTCGGTACTGAGGGCTTATGCGGTTGGTTGCGTGAGCCCAGTCTCACAGTGGGAGAATCCCGCATACAGCGAAAGGCTCTTTGCCCGGGCATCTCCTCTGGGAAAGCACAGCATTCGTTGGGAAATCACAGTTGGGTTTGGGGATGCTGCTGCTTCTTGCCTGAGCTAGTCTGCGCAGCACGGTGGATGATACCCGCATGGAGCGAAATTCTCTTTGCCCTAGCATGCCCTCTGCGTGAAGAGAAACGTGGTTGCACATTGAAATGACCTTAAGGATAGAAACAAGTCTGTCACCGCGCTCCCATGGAGCACGACTGGGTAAGGCACAGCCCGCCGCCCCAGGAGAAGAGAAGGAGCCATTGGCCTTGTGGTCGGTAAACAGTAGGGAAGCAGGAGAGCCTGCCCTGGCAGGAACAGCAGTCGGTGGCGATACAAGTGTCACCCTCTCCCTGTGCAGAGAGATGGACGCCTGGCGGCTAAGGAGATATGAGGGAACAACTAGGGCAGGGGCGCGTGCAACACTCTGAGGAAGGTGTCTGGGCAGAAGTCAGGCCTGTCCTGTGCCTCTGGTCCCAAGAGCACAGCATCTCTTGGCCACCTATCCAAGGGCAGACTTGGGCTTGCCACCAGGTGCCATACCCTGAATTCGCAGAAAGAACCCCATGGAGAAACGGGCAGTCAGATGCCCTCTTCATCCAAGATGTGGCAGCCATGTGGGTGGCAGGGGCTGTGCCGGGGATGGAGCGGAGACAGTCCCCCACCGTTCCCCATCCCAGTTCACGGGCCGTGTGCAGGGATCCTGTCGCCTCCTCTCTCCTGTGGTGAAAGCACTGGCTGAGACCGCGAGTCTGCCTGAGCGCCGGAGCAAAAGACAAAGCTTTACCTACCCCAGGAGATGGTAATAGGCATAGAGTGCCATGCTAGGGCACGCCGCTGCTGCAGGGTTGTGACTGTGTCTGCTAAGATCGGCTTAGCAAGGTGAACCCCGGGCGTGAACTTGGAGCCTGGGAAAGCAAGGCCCAAGAGGCACCAGCTCTCCCGTGGCTCTTCTTCCCTGCCGCGACAGAGCGAACGACCAAAGCCTTGCTGAGGAAGCAGCAGCGATGTGCTGTTGGCCCCAAGCTGAATACGTCTGCGAAAGCATAGCAGCCGCTGGGAAATCAGAGTCGGTTCTGTGGGCTGCTGTTCCTGCTTGCCTTAGCCTAGTATTCGCAGCACAATGGGAGAAACGCATATGGAGCAAAAGCCTCTTTGCGCGGGCATCCGCTCTAGGAAAGCACAGCATACTTTGGGATTTCAGAGGTGGTTCTGTGGGATGCTCCTGTTATCGTGAGCTGGTCTCCACAGCACAGTGTAATAAACCCACATGGAGCGAAATCCTCTTTTCCTGGGCATCCCGTCTGCCTGAGACAGACGCGCGGTTGCGCCTGTGGAAAGAGCCTTATGGAAAGGGACACGTCTTTCACTGCGCTCCCCAGGAGCATGTCTGGGGAAGGTGCAGCACGCTGCCCGGGGAGAAGAGCAGGAGCCGTTGGCCTTCTGGTCTGGAAACGGTTGCGAAGCAGGAGAGCCGGCCCTGGCAGGCACAGGGGCCGGTGGCCATACAAGTGTCACCCGCTCCCTGTGTAGAGAGACGGAAGCCTGGCTGCTAAGGGGACAGGAGGGGATGAGTAGGGCAGGGCACGTGCTCCACTCTTGGGAAGGAGTCTGGGCAGAAAGCATGCCTGTCCTGAGCCTCTGGGCCCAAGGAGACAGCAGCTTTGGACACCTGTCTCTGGTGGAGACATGTGCTTGCCACTAGGCGCCTACCCTCAACTCGCAGAAACAGCTCCCTGAAAGAAGTGGCAGCCAGTTTCCATCTTCCTCTCCTTTCCTGTGGGCAAAGCATTGGCCTAGCCCGCGAGTCCGCCCGAGGGCCTGAGTAAAAAGCCAAGCGATGCCTACACTGGGAGATGGTAGTGTGCATAGGGTGCCATCCTAGGCTATGCACGCTACTGCCAGGTTCCGGCTGTGTCTGCGTAGTTCGGCCTGGCAGGGTGAACCAAGGGAGCGAACATGGAGCCCAGGAAAACAAGGCCCAAGAGGCACCAGCTCTCCCGCAGCTCCGCTTCCCTGACGGGAACCAAGTCTTGCTGAGGAAGCATGGCCGAAGTGCGGTTCACTCCAAGCCCAAAGCCTCTGTGAAATCACAACATTTGCTGAGAAATCAGAGTCGGTACTGAGGGCTTATGCGGTTGGTTGCGTGAGCCCAGTCTCACAGTGGGAGAATCCCGCATACAGCGAAAGGCTCTTTGCCCGGGCATCTCCTCTGGGAAAGCACAGCATTCGTTGGGAAATCACAGTTGGGTTTGGGGATGCTGCTGCTTCTTGCCTGAGCTAGTCTGCGCAGCACGGTGGATGATACCCGCATGGAGCGAAATTCTCTTTGCCCTAGCATGCCCTCTGCGTGAAGAGAAACGTGGTTGCACATTGAAATGACCTTAAGGATAGAAACAAGTCTGTCACCGCGCTCCCATGGAGCACGACTGGGTAAGGCACAGCCCGCCGCCCCAGGAGAAGAGAAGGAGCCATTGGCCTTGTGGTCGGTAAACAGTAGGGAAGCAGGAGAGCCTGCCCTGGCAGGAACAGCAGTCGGTGGCGATACAAGTGTCACCCTCTCCCTGTGCAGAGAGATGGACGCCTGGCGGCTAAGGAGATATGAGGGAACAACTAGGGCAGGGGCGCGTGCAACACTCTGAGGAAGGTGTCTGGGCAGAAGTCAGGCCTGTCCTGTGCCTCTGGTCCCAAGAGCACAGCATCTCTTGGCCACCTATCCCAAGGGCAGACTTGGGCTTGCCACCAGGTGCCATACCCTGAATTCGCAGAAAGAACCCCATGGAGAAACGGGCAGTCAGATGCCCTCTTCATCCAAGATGTGGCAGCCATGTGGGTGGCAGGGGCTGTGCCGGGGATGGAGCGGAGACAGTCCCCCACCGTTCCCCATCCCAGTTCACGGGCCGTGTGCAGGGATCCTGTCGCCTCCTCTCTCCTGTGGTGAAAGCACTGGCTGAGACCGCGAGTCTGCCTGAGCGCCGGAGCAAAAGACAAAGCTTTACCTACCCCAGGAGATGGTAATAGGCATAGAGTGCCATGCTAGGGCACGCCGCTGCTGCAGGGTTGTGACTGTGTCTGCTAAGATCGGCTTAGCAAGGTGAACCCCGGGCGTGAACTTGGAGCCTGGGAAAGCAAGGCCCAAGAGGCACCAGCTCTCTCCCGTGGCTCTTCTTCCCTGCCGCGACAGAGCGAACGACCAAAGCCTTGCTGAGGAAGCAGCAGCGATGTGCTGTTGGCCCCAAGCTGAATACGTCTGCGAAAGCATAGCAGCCGCTGGGAAATCAGAGTCGGTTCTGTGGGCTGCTGTTCCTGCTTGCCTTAGCCTAGTATTCGCAGCACAATGGGAGAAACGCATATGGAGCAAAAGCCTCTTTGCGCGGGCATCCGCTCTAGGAAAGCACAGCATACTTTGGGATTTCAGAGGTGGTTCTGTGGGATGCTCCTGTTATCGTGAGCTGGTCTCCACAGCACAGTGTAATAAACCCCACATGGAGCGAAATCCTCTTTTCCTGGGCATCCCGTCTGCCTGAGACAGACGCGCGGTTGCGCCTGTGGAAAGAGCCTTATGGAAAGGGACACGTCTTTCACTGCGCTCCCCAGGAGCATGTCTGGGGAAGGTGCAGCACGCTGCCCGGGGAGAAGAGCAGGAGCCGTTGGCCTTCTGGTCTGGAAACGGTTGCGAAGCAGGAGAGCCGGCCCTGGCAGGCACAGGGGCCGGTGGCCATACAAGTGTCACCCGCTCCCTGTGTAGAGAGACGGAAGCCTGGCTGCTAAGGGGACAGGAGGGGATGAGTAGGGCAGGGCACGTGCTCCACTCTTGGGAAGGAGTCTGGGCAGAAAGCATGCCTGTCCTGAGCCTCTGGGCCCAAGGAGACAGCAGCTTTGGACACCTGTCTCTGGTGGAGACATGTGCTTGCCACTAGGCGCCTACCCTCAACTCGCAGAAACAGCTCCCTGAAAGAAGTGGCAGCCAGTTTCCATCTTCCTCTCCTTTACTGTGGGCAAAGCATTTGGCCTAGCCCGCGAGTCCGCCCGAGGGCCTGAGTAAAAAGCCAAGCGATGCCTACACTGGGAGATGGTAGTGTGCATAGGGTGCCATCCTAGGCTATGCACGCTACTGCCAGGTTCCGGCTGTGTCTGCGTAGTTCGGCCTGGCAGGGTGAACCAAGGGAGCGAACATGGAGCCCAGGAAAACAAGGCCCAAGAGGCACCAGCTCTCCCGCAGCTCCGCTTCCCTGACGGGAACCAAGTCTTGCTGAGGAAGCATGGCCGAAGTGCGGTTCACTCCAAGCCCAAAGCCTCTGTGAAATCACAACATTTGCTGAGAAATCAGAGTCGGTACTGAGGGCTTATGCGGTTGGTTGCGTGAGCCCAGTCTCACAGTGGGAGAATCCCGCATACAGCGAAAGGCTCTTTGCCCGGGCATCTCCTCTGGGAAAGCACAGCATTCGTTGGGAAATCACAGTTGGGTTTGGGGATGCTGCTGCTTCTTGCCTGAGCTAGTCTGCGCAGCACGGTGGATGATACCCCGCATGGAGCGAAATTCTCTTTGCCCTAGCATGCCCTCTGCGTGAAGAGAAACGTGGTTGCACATTGAAATGACCTTAAGGATAGAAACAAGTCTGTCACCGCGCTCCCCCATGGAGCACGACTGGGTAAGGCACAGCCCGCCGCCCCCCCCAGAAGAGAAGGAGCCATTGGCCTTGTGGTCGGTAAACAGTAGGGAAGCAGGAGAGCCTGCCCTGGCAGGAACAGCAGTCGGTGGCGATACAAGTGTCACCCTCTCCCTGTGCAGAGAGATGGACGCCTGGCGGCTAAGGAGATATGAGGGAACAACTAGGGCAGGGGCGCGTGCAACACTCTGAGGAAGGTGTCTGGGCAGAAGTCAGGCCTGTCCTGTGCCTCTGGTCCCAAGAGCACAGCATCTCTTGGCCACCTATCCCAAGGGCAGACTTGGGCTTGCCACCAGGTGCCATACCCTGAATTCGCAGAAAGAACCCCATGGAGAAACGGGCAGTCAGATGCCCTCTTCATCCAAGATGTGGCAGCCATGTGGGTGGCAGGGGCTGTGCCGGGGATGGAGCGGAGACAGTCCCCCACCGTTCCCCATCCCAGTTCACGGGCCGTGTGCAGGGATCCTGTCGCCTCCTCTCTCCTGTGGTGAAAGCACTGGCTGAGACCGCGAGTCTGCCTGAGCGCCGGAGCAAAAGACAAAGCTTTACCTACCCCAGGAGATGGTAATAGGCATAGAGTGCCATGCTAGGGCACGCCGCTGCTGCAGGGTTGTGACTGTGTCTGCTAAGATCGGCTTAGCAAGGTGAACCCCGGGCGTGAACTTGGAGCCTGGGAAAGCAAGGCCCAAGAGGCACCAGCTCTCCCGTGGCTCTTCTTCCCTGCCGCGACAGAGCGAACGACCAAAGCCTTGCTGAGGAAGCAGCAGCGATGTGCTGTTGGCCCCAAGCTGAATACGTCTGCGAAAGCATAGCAGCCGCTGGGAAATCAGAGTCGGTTCTGTGGGCTGCTGTTCCTGCTTGCCTTAGCCTAGTATTCGCAGCACAATGGGAGAAACGCATATGGAGCAAAAGCCTCTTTGCGCGGGCATCCGCTCTAGGAAAGCACAGCATACTTTGGGATTTCAGAGGTGGTTCTGTGGGATGCTCCTGTTATCGTGAGCTGGTCTCCACAGCACAGTGTAATAAACCCACATGGAGCGAAATCCTCTTTTCCTGGGCATCCCGTCTGCCTGAGACAGACGCGCGGTTGCGCCTGTGGAAAGAGCCTTATGGAAAGGGACACGTCTTTCACTGCGCTCCCCAGGAGCATGTCTGGGGAAGGTGCAGCACGCTGCCCGGGGAGAAGAGCAGGAGCCGTTGGCCTTCTGGTCTGGAAACGGTTGCGAAGCAGGAGAGCCGGCCCTGGCAGGCACAGGGGCCGGTGGCCATACAAGTGTCACCCGCTCCCTGTGTAGAGAGACGGAAGCCTGGCTGCTAAGGGGACAGGAGGGGGATGAGTAGGGCAGGGCACGTGCTCCACTCTTGGGAAGGAGTCTGGGCAGAAAGCATGCCTGTCCTGAGCCTCTGGGCCCAAGGAGACAGCAGCTTTGGACACCTGTCTCTGGTGGAGACATGTGCTTGCCACTAGGCGCCTACCCTCAACTCGCAGAAACAGCTCCCTGAAAGAAGTGGCAGCCAGTTTCCATCTTCCTCTCCTTTACTGTGGGCAAAGCATTGGCCTAGCCCGCGAGTCCGCCCGAGGGCCTGAGTAAAAAGCCAAGCGATGCCTACACTGGGAGATGGTAGTGTGCATAGGGTGCCATCCTAGGCTATGCACGCTACTGCCAGGTTCCGGCTGTGTCTGCGTAGTTCGGCCTGGCAGGGTGAACCAAGGGAGCGAACATGGAGCCCAGGAAAACAAGGCCCAAGAGGCACCAGCTCTCCCGCAGCTCCGCTTCCCTGACGGGAACCAAGTCTTGCTGAGGAAGCATGGCCGAAGTGCGGTTCACTCCAAGCCCAAAGCCTCTGTGAAATCACAACATTTGCTGAGAAATCAGAGTCGGTACTGAGGGCTTATGCGGTTGGTTGCGTGAGCCCAGTCTCACAGTGGGAGAATCCCGCATACAGCGAAAGGCTCTTTGCCCGGGCATCTCCTCTGGGAAAGCACAGCATTCGTTGGGAAATCACAGTTGGGTTTGGGGATGCTGCTGCTTCTTGCCTGAGCTAGTCTGCGCAGCACGGTGGATGATACCCGCATGGAGCGAAATTCTCTTTGCCCTAGCATGCCCTCTGCGTGAAGAGAAACGTGGTTGCACATTGAAATGACCTTAAGGATAGAAACAAGTCTGTCACCGCGCTCCCATGGAGCACGACTGGGTAAGGCACAGCCCGCCGCCCCAGGAGAAGAGAAGGAGCCATTGGCCTTGTGGTCGGTAAACAGTAGGGAAGCAGGAGAGCCTGCCCTGGCAGGAACAGCAGTCGGTGGCGATACAAGTGTCACCCTCTCCCTGTGCAGAGAGATGGACGCCTGGCGGCTAAGGAGATATGAGGGAACAACTAGGGCAGGGGCGCGTGCAACACTCTGAGGAAGGTGTCTGGGCAGAAGTCAGGCCTGTCCTGTGCCTCTGGTCCCAAGAGCACAGCATCTCTTGGCCACCTATCCCAAGGGCAGACTTGGGCTTGCCACCAGGTGCCATACCCTGAATTCGCAGAAAGAACCCCATGGAGAAACGGGCAGTCAGATGCCCTCTTCATCCAAGATGTGGCAGCCATGTGGGTGGCAGGGGCTGTGCCGGGGATGGAGCGGAGACAGTCCCCCACCGTTCCCCATCCCAGTTCACGGGCCGTGTGCAGGGATCCTGTCGCCTCCTCTCTCCTGTGGTGAAAGCACTGGCTGAGACCGCGAGTCTGCCTGAGCGCCGGAGCAAAAGACAAAGCTTTACCTACCCCAGGAGATGGTAATAGGCATAGAGTGCCATGCTAGGGCACGCCGCTGCTGCAGGGTTGTGACTGTGTCTGCTAAGATCGGCTTAGCAAGGTGAACCCCGGGCGTGAACTTGGAGCCTGGGAAAGCAAGGCCCAAGAGGCACCAGCTCTCCCGTGGCTCTTCTTCCCTGCCGCGACAGAGCGAACGACCAAAGCCTTGCTGAGGAAGCAGCAGCGATGTGCTGTTGGCCCCAAGCTGAATACGTCTGCGAAAGCATAGCAGCCGCTGGGAAATCAGAGTCGGTTCTGTGGGCTGCTGTTCCTGCTTGCCTTAGCCTAGTATTCGCAGCACAATGGGAGAAACGCATATGGAGCAAAAGCCTCTTTGCGCGGGCATCCGCTCTAGGAAAGCACAGCATACTTTGGGATTTCAGAGGTGGTTCTGTGGGATGCTCCTGTTATCGTGAGCTGGTCTCCACAGCACAGTGTAATAAACCCACATGGAGCGAAATCCTCTTTTCCTGGGCATCCCGTCTGCCTGAGACAGACGCGCGGTTTGCGCCTGTGGAAAGAGCCTTATGGAAAGGGACACGTCTTTCACTGCGCTCCCCAGGAGCATGTCTGGGGAAGGTGCAGCACGCTGCCCGGGGAGAAGAGCAGGAGCCGTTGGCCTTCTGGTCTGGAAACGGTTGCGAAGCAGGAGAGCCGGCCCTGGCAGGCACAGGGGCCGGTGGCCATACAAGTGTCACCCGCTCCCTGTGTAGAGAGACGGAAGCCTGGCTGCTAAGGGGACAGGAGGGGATGAGTAGGGCAGGGCACGTGCTCCACTCTTGGGAAGGAGTCTGGGCAGAAAGCATGCCTGTCCTGAGCCTCTGGGCCCAAGGAGACAGCAGCTTTGGACACCTGTCTCTGGTGGAGACATGTGCTTGCCACTAGGCGCCTACCCTCAACTCGCAGAAACAGCTCCCTGAAAGAAGTGGCAGCCAGTTTCCATCTTCCTCTCCTTTACTGTGGGCAAAGCATTGGCCTAGCCCGCGAGTCCGCCCGAGGGCCTGAGTAAAAAGCCAAGCGATGCCTACACTGGGGGGAGATGGTAGTGTGCATAGGGTGCCATCCTAGGCTATGCACGCTACTGCCAGGTTCCGGCTGTGTCTGCGTAGTTCGGCCTGGCAGGGTGAACCAAGGGAGCGAACATGGAGCCCAGGAAAACAAGGCCCAAGAGGCACCAGCTCTCCCGCAGCTCCGCTTCCCTGACGGGAACCAAGTCTTGCTGAGGAAGCATGGCCGAAGTGCGGTTCACTCCAAGCCCAAAGCCTCTGTGAAATCACAACATTTGCTGAGAAATCAGAGTCGGTACTGAGGGCTTATGCGGTTGGTTGCGTGAGCCCAGTCTCACAGTGGGAGAATCCCGCATACAGCGAAAGGCTCTTTGCCCGGGCATCTCCTCTGGGAAAGCACAGCATTCGTTGGGAAATCACAGTTGGGTTTGGGGATGCTGCTGCTTCTTGCCTGAGCTAGTCTGCGCAGCACGGTGGATGATACCCGCATGGAGCGAAATTCTCTTTGCCCTAGCATGCCCTCTGCGTGAAGAGAAACGTGGTTGCACATTGAAATGACCTTAAGGATAGAAACAAGTCTGTCACCGCGCTCCCATGGAGCACGACTGGGTAAGGCACAGCCCGCCGCCCCAGGAGAAGAGAAGGAGCCATTGGCCTTGTGGTCGGTAAACAGTAGGGAAGCAGGAGAGCCTGCCCTGGCAGGAACAGCAGTCGGTGGCGATACAAGTGTCACCCTCTCCCTGTGCAGAGAGATGGACGCCTGGCGGCTAAGGAGATATGAGGGAACAACTAGGGCAGGGGCGCGTGCAACACTCTGAGGAAGGTGTCTGGGCAGAAGTCAGGCCTGTCCTGTGCCTCTGGTCCCAAGAGCACAGCATCTCTTGGCCACCTATCCCAAGGGCAGACTTGGGCTTGCCACCAGGTGCCATACCCTGAATTCGCAGAAAGAACCCCATGGAGAAACGGGCAGTCAGATGCCCTCTTCATCCAAGATGTGGCAGCCATGTGGGTGGCAGGGGCTGTGCCGGGGATGGAGCGGAGACAGTCCCCCACCGTTCCCCATCCCAGTTCACGGGCCGTGTGCAGGGATCCTGTCGCCTCCTCTCTCCTGTGGTGAAAGCACTGGCTGAGACCGCGAGTCTGCCTGAGCGCCGGAGCAAAAGACAAAGCTTTACCTACCCCAGGAGATGGTAATAGGCATAGAGTGCCATGCTAGGGCACGCCGCTGCTGCAGGGTTGTGACTGTGTCTGCTAAGATCGGCTTAGCAAGGTGAACCCCGGGCGTGAACTTGGAGCCTGGGAAAGCAAGGCCCAAGAGGCACCAGCTCTCCCGTGGCTCTTCTTCCCTGCCGCGACAGAGCGAACGACCAAAGCCTTGCTGAGGAAGCAGCAGCGATGTGCTGTTGGCCCCAAGCTGAATACGTCTGCGAAAGCATAGCAGCCGCTGGGAAATCAGAGTCGGTTCTGTGGGCTGCTGTTTCCTGCTTGCCTTAGCCTAGTATTCGCAGCACAATGGGAGAAACGCATATGGAGCAAAAGCCTCTTTGCGCGGGCATCCGCTCTAGGAAAGCACAGCATACTTTGGGATTTCAGAGGTGGTTCTGTGGGATGCTCCTGTTATCGTGAGCTGGTCTCCACAGCACAGTGTAATAAACCCACATGGAGCGAAATCCTCTTTTCCTGGGCATCCCGTCTGCCTGAGACAGACGCGCGGTTGCGCCTGTGGAAAGAGCCTTATGGAAAGGGACACGTCTTTCACTGCGCTCCCCAGGAGCATGTCTGGGGAAGGTGCAGCACGCTGCCCGGGGAGAAGAGCAGGAGCCGTTGGCCTTCTGGTCTGGAAACGGTTGCGAAGCAGGAGAGCCGGCCCTGGCAGGCACAGGGGCCGGTGGCCATACAAGTGTCACCCGCTCCCTGTGTAGAGAGACGGAAGCCTGGCTGCTAAGGGGACAGGAGGGGATGAGTAGGGCAGGGCACGTGCTCCACTCTTGGGAAGGAGTCTGGGCAGAAAGCATGCCTGTCCTGAGCCTCTGGGCCCAAGGAGACAGCAGCTTTGGACACCTGTCTCTGGTGGAGACATGTGCTTGCCACTAGGCGCCTACCCTCAACTCGCAGAAACAGCTCCCTGAAAGAAGTGGCAGCCAGTTTCCATCTTCCTCTCCTTTACTGTGGGCAAAGCATTGGCCTAGCCCGCGAGTCCGCCCGAGGGCCTGAGTAAAAAGCCAAGCGATGCCTACACTGGGAGATGGTAGTGTGCATAGGGTGCCATCCTAGGCTATGCACGCTACTGCCAGGTTCC
The DNA here is from genome assembly GCF_011764305.1 of Mustela putorius furo. Classification (NCBI taxonomy): domain Eukaryota; kingdom Metazoa; phylum Chordata; class Mammalia; order Carnivora; family Mustelidae; genus Mustela; species Mustela putorius. The sequence continues at coordinate 2,026,266 of NW_025422413.1, read as the reverse complement.
GGCTGTGTCTGCGTAGTTCGGCCTGGCAGGGTGAACCAAGGGAGCGAACATGGAGCCCAGGAAAACAAGGCCCAAGAGGCACCAGCTCTCCCGCAGCTCCGCTTCCCTGACGGGAACCAAGTCTTGCTGAGGAAGCATGGCCGAAGTGCGGTTCACTCCAAGCCCAAAGCCTCTGTGAAATCACAACATTTGCTGAGAAATCAGAGTCGGTACTGAGGGCTTATGCGGTTGGTTGCGTGAGCCCAGTCTCACAGTGGGAGAATCCCGCATACAGCGAAAGGCTCTTTGCCCGGGCATCTCCTCTGGGAAAGCACAGCATTCGTTGGGAAATCACAGTTGGGTTTGGGGATGCTGCTGCTTCTTGCCTGAGCTAGTCTGCGCAGCACGGTGGATGATACCCGCATGGAGCGAAATTCTCTTTGCCCTAGCATGCCCTCTGCGTGAAGAGAAACGTGGTTGCACATTGAAATGACCTTAAGGATAGAAACAAGTCTGTCACCGCGCTCCCATGGAGCACGACTGGGTAAGGCACAGCCCGCCGCCCCAGGAGAAGAGAAGGAGCCATTGGCCTTGTGGTCGGTAAACAGTAGGGAAGCAGGAGAGCCTGCCCTGGCAGGAACAGCAGTCGGTGGCGATACAAGTGTCACCCTCTCCCTGTGCAGAGAGATGGACGCCTGGCGGCTAAGGAGATATGAGGGAACAACTAGGGCAGGGGCGCGTGCAACACTCTGAGGAAGGTGTCTGGGCAGAAGTCAGGCCTGTCCTGTGCCTCTGGTCCCAAGAGCACAGCATCTCTTGGCCACCTATCCCAAGGGCAGACTTGGGCTTGCCACCAGGTGCCATACCCTGAATTCGCAGAAAGAACCCCATGGAGAAACGGGCAGTCAGATGCCCTCTTCATCCAAGATGTGGCAGCCATGTGGGTGGCAGGGGCTGTGCCGGGGATGGAGCGGAGACAGTCCCCCACCGTTCCCCATCCCAGTTCACGGGCCGTGTGCAGGGATCCTGTCGCCTCCTCTCTCCTGTGGTGAAAGCACTGGCTGAGACCGCGAGTCTGCCTGAGCGCCGGAGCAAAAGACAAAGCTTTACCTACCCCAGGAGATGGTAATAGGCATAGAGTGCCATGCTAGGGCACGCCGCTGCTGCAGGGTTGTGACTGTGTCTGCTAAGATCGGCTTAGCAAGGTGAACCCCGGGCGTGAACTTGGAGCCTGGGAAAGCAAGGCCCAAGAGGCACCAGCTCTCCCGTGGCTCTTCTTCCCTGCCGCGACAGAGCGAACGACCAAAGCCTTGCTGAGGAAGCAGCAGCGATGTGCTGTTGGCCCCAAGCTGAATACGTCTGCGAAAGCATAGCAGCCGCTGGGAAATCAGAGTCGGTTCTGTGGGCTGCTGTTCCTGCTTGCCTTAGCCTAGTATTCGCAGCACAATGGGAGAAACGCATATGGAGCAAAAGCCTCTTTGCGCGGGCATCCGCTCTAGGAAAGCACAGCATACTTTGGGATTTCAGAGGTGGTTCTGTGGGATGCTCCTGTTATCGTGAGCTGGTCTCCACAGCACAGTGTAATAAACCCACATGGAGCGAAATCCTCTTTTCCTGGGCATCCCGTCTGCCTGAGACAGACGCGCGGTTGCGCCTGTGGAAAGAGCCTTATGGAAAGGGACACGTCTTTCACTGCGCTCCCCAGGAGCATGTCTGGGGAAGGTGCAGCACGCTGCCCGGGGAGAAGAGCAGGAGCCGTTGGCCTTCTGGTCTGGAAACGGTTGCGAAGCAGGAGAGCCGGCCCTGGCAGGCACAGGGGCCGGTGGCCATACAAGTGTCACCCGCTCCCTGTGTAGAGAGACGGAAGCCTGGCTGCTAAGGGGACAGGAGGGGATGAGTAGGGCAGGGCACGTGCTCCACTCTTGGGAAGGAGTCTGGGCAGAAAGCATGCCTGTCCTGAGCCTCTGGGCCCAAGGAGACAGCAGCTTTGGACACCTGTCTCTGGTGGAGACATGTGCTTGCCACTAGGCGCCTACCCTCAACTCGCAGAAACAGCTCCCTGAAAGAAGTGGCAGCCAGTTTCCATCTTCCTCTCCTTTACTGTGGGCAAAGCATTGGCCTAGCCCGCGAGTCCGCCCGAGGGCCTGAGTAAAAAGCCAAGCGATGCCTACACTGGGAGATGGTAGTGTGCATAGGGTGCCATCCCAGGCTATGCACGCTACTGCCAGGTTCCGGCTGTGTCTGCGTAGTTCGGCCTGGCAGGGTGAACCAAGGGAGCGAACATGGAGCCCAGGAAAACAAGGCCCAAGAGGCACCAGCTCTCCCGCAGCTCCGCTTCCCTGACGGGAACCAAGTCTTGCTGAGGAAGCATGGCCGAAGTGCGGTTCACTCCAAGCCCAAAGCCTCTGTGAAATCACAACATTTGCTGAGAAATCAGAGTCGGTACTGAGGGCTTATGCGGTTGGTTGCGTGAGCCCAGTCTCACAGTGGGAGAATCCCGCATACAGCGAAAGGCTCTTTGCCCGGGCATCTCCTCTGGGAAAGCACAGCATTCGTTGGGAAATCACAGTTGGGTTTGGGGATGCTGCTGCTTCTTGCCTGAGCTAGTCTGCGCAGCACGGTGGATGATACCCGCATGGAGCGAAATTCTCTTTGCCCTAGCATGCCCTCTGCGTGAAGAGAAACGTGGTTGCACATTGAAATGACCTTAAGGATAGAAACAAGTCTGTCACCGCGCTCCCATGGAGCACGACTGGGTAAGGCACAGCCCGCCGCCCCAGGAGAAGAGAAGGAGCCATTGGCCTTGTGGTCGGTAAACAGTAGGGAAGCAGGAGAGCCTGCCCTGGCAGGAACAGCAGTCGGTGGCGATACAAGTGTCACCCTCTCCCTGTGCAGAGAGATGGACGCCTGGCGGCTAAGGAGATATGAGGGAACAACTAGGGCAGGGGCGCGTGCAACACTCTGAGGAAGGTGTCTGGGCAGAAGTCAGGCCTGTCCTGTGCCTCTGGTCCCAAGAGCACAGCATCTCTTGGCCACCTATCCCAAGGGCAGACTTGGGCTTGCCACCAGGTGCCATACCCTGAATTCGCAGAAAGAACCCCATGGAGAAACGGGCAGTCAGATGCCCTCTTCATCCAAGATGTGGCAGCCATGTGGGTGGCAGGGGCTGTGCCGGGGATGGAGCGGAGACAGTCCCCCACCGTTCCCCATCCCAGTTCACGGGCCGTGTGCAGGGATCCTGTCGCCTCCTCTCTCCTGTGGTGAAAGCACTGGCTGAGACCGCGAGTCTGCCTGCCTGAGCGCCGGAGCAAAAGACAAAGCTTTACCTACCCCAGGAGATGGTAATAGGCATAGAGTGCCATGCTAGGGCACGCCGCTGCTGCAGGGTTGTGACTGTGTCTGCTAAGATCGGCTTAGCAAGGTGAACCCCGGGCGTGAACTTGGAGCCTGGGAAAGCAAGGCCCAAGAGGCACCAGCTCTCCCGTGGCTCTTCTTCCCTGCCGCGACAGAGCGAACGACCAAAAAGCCTTGCTGAGGAAGCAGCAGCGATGTGCTGTTGGCCCCAAGCTGAATACGTCTGCGAAAGCATAGCAGCCGCTGGGAAATCAGAGTCGGTTCTGTGGGCTGCTGTTCCTGCTTGCCTTAGCCTAGTATTCGCAGCACAATGGGAGAAACGCATATGGAGCAAAAGCCTCTTTGCGCGGGCATCCGCTCTAGGAAAGCACAGCATACTTTGGGATTTCAGAGGTGGTTCTGTGGGATGCTCCTGTTATCGTGAGCTGGTCTCCACAGCACAGTGTAATAAACCCACATGGAGCGAAATCCTCTTTTCCTGGGCATCCCGTCTGCCTGAGACAGACGCGCGGTTGCGCGCCTGTGGAAAGAGCCTTATGGAAAGGGACACGTCTTTCACTGCGCTCCCCAGGAGCATGTCTGGGGAAGGTGCAGCACGCTGCCCGGGGAGAAGAGCAGGAGCCGTTGGCCTTCTGGTCTGGAAACGGTTGCGAAGCAGGAGAGCCGGCCCTGGCAGGCACAGGGGCCGGTGGCCATACAAGTGTCACCCGCTCCCTGTGTAGAGAGACGGAAGCCTGGCTGCTAAGGGGACAGGAGGGGATGAGTAGGGCAGGGCACGTGCTCCACTCTTGGGAAGGAGTCTGGGCAGAAAGCATGCCTGTCCTGAGCCTCTGGGCCCAAGGAGACAGCAGCTTTGGACACCTGTCTCTGGTGGAGACATGTGCTTGCCACTAGGCGCCTACCCTCAACTCGCAGAAACAGCTCCCTGAAAGAAGTGGCAGCCAGTTTCCATCTTCCTCTCCTTTACTGTGGGCAAAGCATTGGCCTAGCCCGCGAGTCCGCCCGAGGGCCTGAGTAAAAAGCCAAGCGATGCCTACACTGGGAGATGGTAGTGTGCATAGGGTGCCATCCTAGGCTATGCACGCTACTGCCAGGTTCCGGCTGTGTCTGCGTAGTTCGGCCTGGCAGGGTGAACCAAGGGAGCGAACATGGAGCCCAGGAAAACAAGGCCCAAGAGGCACCAGCTCTCCCGCAGCTCCGCTTCCCTGACGGGAACCAAGTCTTGCTGAGGAAGCATGGCCGAAGTGCGGTTCACTCCAAGCCCAAAGCCTCTGTGAAATCACAACATTTGCTGAGAAATCAGAGTCGGTACTGAGGGCTTATGCGGTTGGTTGCGTGAGCCCAGTCTCACAGTGGGAGAATCCCGCATACAGCGAAAGGCTCTTTTTGCCCGGGCATCTCCTCTGGGAAAGCACAGCATTCGTTGGGAAATCACAGTTGGGTTTGGGGATGCTGCTGCTTCTTGCCTGAGCTAGTCTGCGCAGCACGGTGGATGATACCCGCATGGAGCGAAATTCTCTTTGCCCTAGCATGCCCTCTGCGTGAAGAGAAACGTGGTTGCACATTGAAATGACCTTAAGGATAGAAACAAGTCTGTCACCGCGCTCCCATGGAGCACGACTGGGTAAGGCACAGCCCGCCGCCCCCCAGGAGAAGAGAAGGAGCCATTGGCCTTGTGGTCGGTAAACAGTAGGGAAGCAGGAGAGCCTGCCCTGGCAGGAACAGCAGTCGGTGGCGATACAAGTGTCACCCTCTCCCTGTGCAGAGAGATGGACGCCTGGCGGCTAAGGAGATATGAGGGAACAACTAGGGCAGGGGCGCGTGCAACACTCTGAGGAAGGTGTCTGGGCAGAAGTCAGGCCTGTCCTGTGCCTCTGGTCCCAAGAGCACAGCATCTCTTGGCCACCTATCCCAAGGGCAGACTTGGGCTTGCCACCAGGTGCCATACCCTGAATTCGCAGAAAGAACCCCATGGAGAAACGGGCAGTCAGATGCCCTCTTCATCCAAGATGTGGCAGCCATGTGGGTGGCAGGGGCTGTGCCGGGGATGGAGCGGAGACAGTCCCCCACCGTTCCCCATCCCAGTTCACGGGCCGTGTGCAGGGATCCTGTCGCCTCCTCTCTCCTGTGGTGAAAGCACTGGCTGAGACCGCGAGTCTGCCTGAGCGCCGGAGCAAAAGACAAAGCTTTACCTACCCCAGGAGATGGTAATAGGCATAGAGTGCCATGCTAGGGCACGCCGCTGCTGCAGGGTTGTGACTGTGTCTGCTAAGATCGGCTTAGCAAGGTGAACCCCGGGCGTGAACTTGGAGCCTGGGAAAGCAAGGCCCAAGAGGCACCAGCTCTCCCGTGGCTCTTCTTCCCTGCCGCGACAGAGCGAACGACCAAAGCCTTGCTGAGGAAGCAGCAGCGATGTGCTGTTGGCCCCAAGCTGAATACGTCTGCGAAAGCATAGCAGCCGCTGGGAAATCAGAGTCGGTTCTGTGGGCTGCTGTTCCTGCTTGCCTTAGCCTAGTATTCGCAGCACAATGGGAGAAACGCATATATGGAGCAAAAGCCTCTTTGCGCGGGCATCCGCTCTAGGAAAGCACAGCATACTTTGGGATTTCAGAGGTGGTTCTGTGGGATGCTCCTGTTATCGTGAGCTGGTCTCCACAGCACAGTGTAATAAACCCACATGGAGCGAAATCCTCTTTTCCTGGGCATCCCGTCTGCCTGAGACAGACGCGCGGTTGCGCCTGTGGAAAGAGCCTTATGGAAAGGGACACGTCTTTCACTGCGCTCCCCAGGAGCATGTCTGGGGAAGGTGCAGCACGCTGCCCGGGGAGAAGAGCAGGAGCCGTTGGCCTTCTGGTCTGGAAACGGTTTGCGAAGCAGGAGAGCCGGCCCTGGCAGGCACAGGGGCCGGTGGCCATACAAGTGTCACCCGCTCCCTGTGTAGAGAGACGGAAGCCTGGCTGCTAAGGGGACAGGAGGGGATGAGTAGGGCAGGGCACGTGCTCCACTCTTGGGAAGGAGTCTGGGCAGAAAGCATGCCTGTCCTGAGCCTCTGGGCCCAAGGAGACAGCAGCTTTGGACACCTGTCTCTGGTGGAGACATGTGCTTGCCACTAGGCGCCTACCCTCAACTCGCAGAAACAGCTCCCTGAAAGAAGTGGCAGCCAGTTTCCATCTTCCTCTCCTTTACTGTGGGCAAAGCATTGGCCTAGCCCGCGAGTCCGCCCGAGGGCCTGAGTAAAAAGCCAAGCGATGCCTACACTGGGAGATGGTAGTGTGCATAGGGTGCCATCCTAGGCTATGCACGCTACTGCCAGGTTCCGGCTGTGTCTGCGTAGTTCGGCCTGGCAGGGTGAACCAAGGGAGCGAACATGGAGCCCAGGAAAACAAGGCCCAAGAGGCACCAGCTCTCCCGCAGCTCCGCTTCCCTGACGGGAACCAAGTCTTGCTGAGGAAGCATGGCCGAAGTGCGGTTCACTCCAAGCCCAAAGCCTCTGTGAAATCACAACATTTGCTGAGAAATCAGAGTCGGTACTGAGGGCTTATGCGGTTGGTTGCGTGAGCCCAGTCTCACAGTGGGAGAATCCCGCATACAGCGAAAGGCTCTTTGCCCGGGCATCTCCTCTGGGAAAGCACAGCATTCGTTGGGAAATCACAGTTGGGTTTGGGGATGCTGCTGCTTCTTGCCTGAGCTAGTCTGCGCAGCACGGTGGATGATACCCGCATGGAGCGAAATTCTCTTTGCCCTAGCATGCCCTCTGCGTGAAGAGAAACGTGGTTGCACATTGAAATGACCTTAAGGATAGAAACAAGTCTGTCACCGCGCTCCCATGGAGCACGACTGGGTAAGGCACAGCCCGCCGCCCCAGGAGAAGAGAAGGAGCCATTGGCCTTGTGGTCGGTAAACAGTAGGGAAGCAGGAGAGCCTGCCCTGGCAGGAACAGCAGTCGGTGGCGATACAAGTGTCACCCTCTCCCTGTGCAGAGAGATGGACGCCTGGCGGCTAAGGAGATATGAGGGAACAACTAGGGCAGGGGCGCGTGCAACACTCTGAGGAAGGTGTCTGGGCAGAAGTCAGGCCTGTCCTGTGCCTCTGGTCCCAAGAGCACAGCATCTCTTGGCCACCTATCCCAAGGGCAGACTTGGGCTTGCCACCAGGTGCCATACCCTGAATTCGCAGAAAGAACCCCATGGAGAAACGGGCAGTCAGATGCCCTCTTCATCCAAGATGTGGCAGCCATGTGGGTGGCAGGGGCTGTGCCGGGGATGGAGCGGAGACAGTCCCCCACCGTTCCCCATCCCAGTTCACGGGCCGTGTGCAGGGATCCTGTCGCCTCCTCTCTCCTGTGGTGAAAGCACTGGCTGAGACCGCGAGTCTGCCTGAGCGCCGGAGCAAAAGACAAAGCTTTACCTACCCCAGGAGATGGTAATAGGCATAGAGTGCCATGCTAGGGCACGCCGCTGCTGCAGGGTTGTGACTGTGTCTGCTAAGATCGGCTTAGCAAGGTGAACCCCGGGCGTGAACTTGGAGCCTGGGAAAGCAAGGCCCAAGAGGCACCAGCTCTCCCGTGGCTCTTCTTCCCTGCCGCGACAGAGCGAACGACCAAAGCCTTGCTGAGGAAGCAGCAGCGATGTGCTGTTGGCCCCAAGCTGAATACGTCTGCGAAAGCATAGCAGCCGCTGGGAAATCAGAGTCGGTTCTGTGGGCTGCTGTTCCTGCTTGCCTTAGCCTAGTATTCGCAGCACAATGGGAAAAACGCATATGGAGCAAAAGCCTCTTTGCGCGGGCATCCGCTCTAGGAAAGCACAGCATACTTTGGGATTTCAGAGGTGGTTCTGTGGGATGCTCCTGTTATCGTGAGCTGGTCTCCACAGCACAGTGTGTAATAAACCCACATGGAGCGAAATCCTCTTTTCCTGGGCATCCCGTCTGCCTGAGACAGACGCGCGGTTGCGCCTGTGGAAAGAGCCTTATGGAAAGGGACACGTCTTTCACTGCGCTCCCCAGGAGCATGTCTGGGGAAGGTGCAGCACGCTGCCCGGGGAGAAGAGCAGGAGCCGTTGGCCTTCTGGTCTGGAAACGGTTGCGAAGCAGGAGAGCCGGCCCTGGCAGGCACAGGGGCCGGTGGCCATACAAGTGTCACCCGCTCCCTGTGTAGAGAGACGGAAGCCTGGCTGCTAAGGGGACAGGAGGGGATGAGTAGGGCAGGGGGCACGTGCTCCACTCTTGGGAAGGAGTCTGGGCAGAAAGCATGCCTGTCCTGAGCCTCTGGGCCCAAGGAGACAGCAGCTTTGGACACCTGTCTCTGGTGGAGACATGTGCTTGCCACTAGGCGCCTACCCTCAACTCGCAGAAAAACAGCTCCCTGAAAGAAGTGGCAGCCAGTTTCCATCTTCCTCTCCTTTACTGTGGGCAAAGCATTGGCCTAGCCCGCGAGTCCGCCCGAGGGCCTGAGTAAAAAGCCAAGCGATGCCTACACTGGGAGATGGTAGTGTGCATAGGGTGCCATCCTAGGCTATGCACGCTACTGCCAGGTTCCGGCTGTGTCTGCGTAGTTCGGCCTGGCAGGGTGAACCAAGGGAGCGAACATGGAGCCCAGGAAAACAAGGCCCAAGAGGCACCAGCTCTCCCGCAGCTCCGCTTCCCTGACGGGAACCAAGTCTTGCTGAGGAAGCATGGCCGAAGTGCGGTTCACTCCAAGCCCAAAGCCTCTGTGAAATCACAACATTTGCTGAGAAATCAGAGTCGGTACTGAGGGCTTATGCGGTTGGTTGCGTGAGCCCAGTCTCACAGTGGGAGAATCCCGCATACAGCGAAAGGCTCTTTGCCCGGGCATCTCCTCTGGGAAAGCACAGCATTCGTTGGGAAATCACAGTTGGGTTTGGGGATGCTGCTGCTTCTTGCCTGAGCTAGTCTGCGCAGCACGGTGGATGATACCCGCATGGAGCGAAATTTCTCTTTGCCCTAGCATGCCCTCTGCGTGAAGAGAAACGTGGTTGCACATTGAAATGACCTTAAGGATAGAAACAAGTCTGTCACCGCGCTCCCATGGAGCACGACTGGGTAAGGCACAGCCCGCCGCCCCAGGAGAAGAGAAGGAGCCATTGGCCTTGTGGTCGGTAAACAGTAGGGAAGCAGGAGAGCCTGCCCTGGCAGGAACAGCAGTCGGTGGCGATACAAGTGTCACCCTCTCCCTGTGCAGAGAGATGGACGCCTGGCGGCTAAGGAGATATGAGGGAACAACTAGGGCAGGGGCGCGTGCAACACTCTGAGGAAGGTGTCTGGGCAGAAGTCAGGCCTGTCCTGTGCCTCTGGTCCCAAGAGCACAGCATCTCTTGGCCACCTATCCCAAGGGCAGACTTGGGCTTGCCACCAGGTGTGCCATACCCTGAATTCGCAGAAAGAACCCCATGGAGAAACGGGCAGTCAGATGCCCTCTTCATCCAAGATGTGGCAGCCATGTGGGTGGCAGGGGCTGTGCCGGGGATGGAGCGGAGACAGTCCCCCACCGTTCCCCATCCCAGTTCACGGGCCGTGTGCAGGGATCCTGTCGCCTCCTCTCTCCTGTGGTGAAAGCACTGGCTGAGACCGCGAGTCTGCCTGAGCGCCGGAGCAAAAGACAAAGCTTTACCTACCCCAGGAGATGGTAATAGGCATAGAGTGCCATGCTAGGGCACGCCGCTGCTGCAGGGTTGTGACTGTGTCTGCTAAGATCGGCTTAGCAAGGTGAACCCCGGGCGTGAACTTGGAGCCTGGGAAAGCAAGGCCCAAGAGGCACCAGCTCTCCCGTGGCTCTTCTTCCCTGCCGCGACAGAGCGAACGACCAAAGCCTTGCTGAGGAAGCAGCAGCGATGTGCTGTTGGCCCCAAGCTGAACGTCTGCGAAAGCATAGCAGCCGCTGGGAAATCAGAGTCGGTTCTGTGGGCTGCTGTTCCTGCTTGCCTTAGCCTAGTATTCGCAGCACAATGGGAGAAACGCATATGGAGCAAAAGCCTCTTTGCGCGGGCATCCGCTCTAGGAAAGCACAGCATACTTTGGGATTTCAGAGGTGGTTCTGTGGGATGCTCCTGTTATCGTGAGCTGGTCTCCACAGCACAGTGTAATAAACCCACATGGAGCGAAATCCTCTTTTCCTGGGCATCCCGTCTGCCTGAGACAGACGCGCGGTTGCGCCTGTGGAAAGAGCCTTATGGAAAGGGACACGTCTTTCACTGCGCTCCCCAGGAGCATGTCTGGGGAAGGTGCAGCACGCTGCCCGGGGAGAAGAGCAGGAGCCGTTGGCCTTCTGGTCTGGAAACGGTTGCGAAGCAGGAGAGCCGGCCCTGGCAGGCACAGGGGCCGGTGGCCATACAAGTGTCACCCGCTCCCTGTGTAGAGAGACGGAAGCCTGGCTGCTAAGGGGACAGGAGGGGATGAGTAGGGCAGGGCACGTGCTCCACTCTTGGGAAGGAGTCTGGGCAGAAAGCATGCCTGTCCTGAGCCTCTGGGCCCAAGGAGACAGCAGCTTTTGGACACCTGTCTCTGGTGGAGACATGTGCTTGCCACTAGGCGCCTACCCTCAACTCGCAGAAACAGCTCCCTGAAAGAAGTGGCAGCCAGTTTCCATCTTCCTCTCCTTTACTGTGGGCAAAGCATTGGCCTAGCCCGCGAGTCCGCCCGAGGGCCTGAGTAAAAAGCCAAGCGATGCCTACACTGGGAGATGGTAGTGTGCATAGGGTGCCATCCCAGGCTATGCACGCTACTGCCAGGTTCCGGCTGTGTCTGCGTAGTTCGGCCTGGCAGGGTGAACCAAGGGAGCGAACATGGAGCCCAGGAAAACAAGGCCCAAGAGGCACCAGCTCTCCCGCAGCTCCGCTTCCCTGACGGGAACCAAGTCTTGCTGAGGAAGCATGGCCGAAGTGCGGTTCACTCCAAGCCCAAAGCCTCTGTGAAATCACAACATTTGCTGAGAAATCAGAGTCGGTACTGAGGGCTTATGCGGTTGGTTGCGTGAGCCCAGTCTCACAGTGGGAGAATCCCGCATACAGCGAAAGGCTCTTTGCCCGGGCATCTCCTCTGGGAAAGCACAGCATTCGTTGGGAAATCACAGTTGGGTTTGGGGATGCTGCTGCTTCTTGCCTGAGCTAGTCTGCGCAGCACGGTGGATGATACCCGCATGGAGCGAAATTCTCTTTGCCCTAGCATGCCCTCTGCGTGAAGAGAAACGTGGTTGCACATTGAAATGACCTTAAGGATAGAAACAAGTCTGTCACCGCGCTCCCATGGAGCACGACTGGGTAAGGCACAGCCCGCCGCCCCAGGAGAAGAGAAGGAGCCATTGGCCTTGTGGTCGGTAAACAGTAGGGAAGCAGGAGAGCCTGCCCTGGCAGGAACAGCAGTCGGTGGCGATACAAGTGTCACCCTCTCCCTGTGCAGAGAGATGGACGCCTGGCGGCTAAGGAGATATGAGGGAACAACTAGGGCAGGGGCGCGTGCAACACTCTGAGGAAGGTGTCTGGGGCAGAAGTCAGGCCTGTCCTGTGCCTCTGGTCCCAAGAGCACAGCATCTCTTGGCCACCTATCCCAAGGGCAGACTTGGGCTTGCCACCAGGTGCCATACCCTGAATTCGCAGAAAGAACCCCATGGAGAAACGGGCAGTCAGATGCCCTCTTCATCCAAGATGTGGCAGCCATGTGGGTGGCAGGGGCTGTGCCGGGGATGGAGCGGAGACAGTCCCCCCACCGTTCCCCATCCCAGTTCACGGGCCGTGTGCAGGGATCCTGTCGCCTCCTCTCTCCTGTGGTGAAAAAGCACTGGCTGAGACCGCGAGTCTGCCTGAGCGCCGGAGCAAAAGACAAAGCTTTACCTACCCCAGGAGATGGTAATAGGCATAGAGTGCCATGCTAGGGCACGCCGCTGCTGCAGGGTTGTGACTGTGTCTGCTAAGATCGGCTTAGCAAGGTGAACCCCGGGCGTGAACTTGGAGCCTGGGAAAGCAAGGCCCAAGAGGCACCAGCTCTCCCGTGGCTCTTCTTCCCTGCCGCGACAGAGCGAACGACCAAAGCCTTGCTGAGGAAGCAGCAGCGATGTGCTGTTGGCCCCAAGCTGAATACGTCTGCGAAAGCATAGCAGCCGCTGGGAAATCAGAGTCGGTTCTGTGGGCTGCTGTTCCTGCTTGCCTTAGCCTAGTATTCGCAGCACAATGGGAGAAACGCATATGGAGCAAAAGCCTCTTTGCGCGGGCATCCGCTCTAGGAAAAGCACAGCATACTTTGGGATTTCAGAGGTGGTTCTGTGGGATGCTCCTGTTATCGTGAGCTGGTCTCCACAGCACAGTGTAATAAACCCACATGGAGCGAAATCCTCTTTTCCTGGGCATCCCGTCTGCCTGAGACAGACGCGCGGGTTTGCGCCTGTGGAAAGAGCCTTATGGAAAGGGACACGTCTTTCACTGCGCTCCCCAGGAGCATGTCTGGGGAAGGTGCAGCACGCTGCCCGGGGAGAAGAGCAGGAGCCGTTGGCCTTCTGGTCTGGAAACGGTTGCGAAGCAGGAGAGCCGGCCCTGGCAGGCACAGGGGCCGGTGGCCATACAAGTGTCACCCGCTCCCTGTGTAGAGAGACGGAAGCCTGGCTGCTAAGGGGACAGGAGGGGATGAGTAGGGCAGGGCACGTGCTCCACTCTTGGGAAGGAGTCTGGGCAGAAAGCATGCCTGTCCTGAGCCTCTGGGCCCAAGGAGACAGCAGCTTTGGACACCTGTCTCTGGTGGAGACATGTGCTTGCCACTAGGCGCCTACCCTCAACTCGCAGAAAAACAGCTCCCTGAAAGAAGTGGCAGCCAGTTTCCATCTTCCTCTCCTTTACTGTGGGCAAAAGCATTGGCCTAGCCCGCGAGTCCGCCCGAGGGCCTGAGTAAAAAAGCCAAGCGATGCCTACACTGGGAGATGGTAGTGGTGCATAGGGTGCCATCCCAGGCTATGCACGCTACTGCCAGGTTCCGGCTGTGTCTGCGTAGTTCGGCCTGGCAGGGTGAACCAAGGGAGCGAACATGGAGCCCAGGAAAACAAGGCCCAAGAGGCACCAGCTCTCCCGCAGCTCCGCTTCCCTGACGGGAACCAAGTCTTGCTGAGGAAGCATGGCCGAAGTGCGGTTCACTCCAAGCCCAAAGCCTCTGTGAAATCACAACATTTGCTGAGAAATCAGAGTCGGTACTGAGGGCTTATGCGGTTGGTTGCGTGAGCCCAGTCTCACAGTGGGAGAATCCCGCATACAGCGAAAGGCTCTTTGCCCGGGGCATCTCCTCTGGGAAAGCACAGCATTCGTTGGGAAATCACAGTTGGGTTTGGGGATGCTGCTGCTTCTTGCCTGAGCTAGTCTGCGCAGCACGGTGGATGATACCCGCATGGAGCGAAATTCTCTTTGCCCTAGCATGCCCCTCTGCGTGAAGAGAAACGTGGTTGCACATTGAAATGACCTTAAGGATAGAAACAAGTCTGTCACCGCGCTCCCATGGAGCACGACTGGGTAAGGCACAGCCCGCCGCCCCAGGAGAAGAGAAGGAGCCATTGGCCTTGTGGTCGGTAAACAGTAGGGAAGCAGGAGAGCCTGCCCTGGCAGGAACAGCAGTCGGTGGCGATACAAGTGTCACCCTCTCCCTGTGCAGAGAGATGGACGCCTGGCGGCTAAGGAGATATGAGGGAACAAACTAGGGCAGGGGCGCGTGCAACACACTCTGAGGAAGGTGTCTGGGCAGAAGTCAGGCCTGTCCTGTGCCTCTGGTCCCAAGAGCACAGCATCTCTTGGCCACCTATCCCAAGGGCAGACTTGGGCTTGCCACCAGGTGCCATACCCTGAATTCGCAGAAAGAACCCCCATGGAGAAACGGGTCAGATGCCCTCTTCATCCAAGATGTGGCAGCCATGTGGGTGGCAGGGGCTGTGCCGGGGATGGAGCGGAGACAGTCCCCCACCGTTTCCCCATCCCAGTTCACGGGCCGTGTGCAGGGATCCTGTCGCCTCCTCTCTCCTGTGGTGAAAGCACTGGCTGAGACCGCGAGTCTGCCTGAGCGCCGGAGCAAAAGACAAAGCTTTACCTACCCCAGGAGATGGTAATAGGCATAGAGTGCCATGCTAGGGCACGCCGCTGCTGCAGGGTTGTGACTGTGTCTGCTAAGATCGGCTTAGCAAGGTGAACCCCGGGCGTGAACTTGGAGCCTGGGAAAAGCAAGGCCCAAGAGGCACCAGCTCTCCCGTGGCTCTTCTTCCCCTGGCCGCGACAGAAGCGAACGAACCAAAGCCTTGCTGAGGAAGCAGCAGCGATGTGCTGTTGGCCCCAAGCTGAATACCAAAATGTCTCTGCGAAAGCATAGCAGCCGCCGCTGGGAAAATCAGAGTCGGTTCTGGTGTAGCTGACTGTTCCTGCTTGCCTTAGCCTAGTATTCGCAGCAACAATGGGAGAAACGCATATGGAGCAAAAGCCTCTTTGCGCGGCATCCGCTCTAGGAAAGCACAGCATACTTTGGGGATTCATCAGGAGGTGGTTCTGTGGGGATGCTCCTAGATTAATTCGTGAGCTGGTCTCCACAGCACGAGTGTAATAAACCCACATGGAGCGAAAATACTCTTTTCCTGGGCATCAACCGTTTCTGCCTCTGAGACAGACGCGGTTGCACATCTTGCGCCTGTGGAAAGGAGCCTTATGGAAAGGATCACCACTTCTCATTCACTGCAAGCTCCCCAGGAGCATGTCTGGGGAAGGTGCACAGCACGCTGCCCGGGGAGAAGAGCAGGAGCCCAGTTGGCCTTCTGGTCTGGAAAACGGTTGGCGAAGCGAAGAGCCGGCCCTGGGGCAGGCTACAGGGCCGGATGGGCCATACAAAGTGTCACACCGCTCCATGTTGTAGAGAGACACGAAGCCTGGCTGCTAAGGGGAGACCAGGAGGGGATGAGTGTAGGGCAGGCACGTGCTCCACTCTTGGGAAAGGAGTCTGGGCGTGCGTAAAGCATGCCTGTCCTGAGAACCTCTGGGCCAAGGGAGACAGCAGCTTTGGACACCTGTCTCTGGTGGAGACATGTAGCTTGCCACGAGGCGCCTACCCTCAACTCGCAGAAACAGGGTTCCCTGAAAGAAGTGTAGGCAGGAATGGTGACAGTTTCCATCTTCCTCTCCTTTACTGTGGGCCTGGCCATAGCATTGGCCTAGGCCCGCGAGTCCGCCTGAGGGGCCTGAGTAAAAAGCCAAGCGATGCCTACACTGGGAGATGGTAGTGTGCATAGGGTGCCAGCCCAGGCTATGCACGCTACTCTACTGCCAGGTTCCGGCTGTGTCGTGCGTAGTTCGGCCTGGCAGGGTGAACCAGGGGGAGCGAAACATGGAGCCCAGGAAAACAAAGGCCCAAGAGGCAACCAGCTCTCCCGCAGCTCCGCTTCCCTGACGGGAACCAAGTCTTGCTGAGAAGCATGGCCGAAGTTGCGGTTCACTCCAAGCCCAAAGCCTCTGTGGAAATCACAACATTTGCCTGAGAAACAGAGTCGGTACTGAGGGCTTATGCGGTTGGTTGCGTGAGCCCAGTCTCACAGTGGGAAGAATCCCGCATTACAGCGAAAGGCTCTTTGCCCGGGCATCTCATCCTGGGGGAAAGCACAGCATCGTTGGGAATCACAGTTGGGTTTGGGGATGCTGCTGCTTCCTTGCCTGAGCTAGTCTGCGCAGCACGGTGGATGATACCCGCATGGAGCGAAATTCTCTTTGCCCTAGCATGCCCTCTGCTGGAAGAGAAACGTGGTTGCACATTGAAATGACCCTTAAGGATAGAAACAAGTCTGTCACCACCCACGCGCTCCCATGGAGCACGACGTGGGTAAGGCACAGCGCCCGCCGCCCCAGGAGAAGAGAAGGAAGCCATTGGCCTTGTGGTCGGTAAACAGTAGGGAAGCAGGAGAGCCTGCCCCCTGGCAGGAAAAGCAGCAGTCGGGTGGCCGATACAAGTGTCACCCTCTCCCTGTTTCGGAGAGATGACGCCTGGCGGCTAAGGAGATATGAGGGAAACAACTAGGGCAGGGGCGCGGCACCTGCAACACTCTGAGGAAGGGTGTCTGGGCAGAAAGTCAGGCCTGTCCTGTGCCTATCTGGTCCCAAGAGCAACAGCATCTCTTGGCCACCTATCCCAAGGGCAGACTTGGGGCTTGCCACCAGGTGCCATACCCCTGAATTCGCAGAAAGAAACCCCATGGAGAAACGGGCAGTCCATCATGCCCTCTTCATCCAAGATGTTTGGCAGCCATGTGTGGGTGGCAGGGGCTGTGCCGGGGATGGAGCGGAGACAGTCCCCCAACCGTTCCCCATCCCAGTTAACGGGCCGTGTGCAGGGATCCTGTCGCCTCCTCTCTCCTGGTGGTGAAAGCACTGGCTGAGACCGCGAGTCTGCCTGAGCGCCGGAGCAAAAGACAAGCTTTACCTACGTCCCCAGGAGATGGTATGGTAAGGCATAGAGTGCCATGCTAGGGCACGCCGCTGCTGCAGGGTTGTGACTGTGTCTGCTAAGATCGGCTTAGCAAGGGACCGACCCGGGGCGTGTGAACTTGGAGCCTGGAAAAAGCAAGGCCCAAGAGGCACCAGCAGCTCTCCCGTGGCTCTTCTTCCCTGCCGCGACCAGAGCGAACCCCAACCAAAAGCCTTGCTGAGGAAGTCGCAGCGAGGCGATGATGCTTGTTGGGCCCCCAAGCTGAATACGTCTGGCAAACGCATAGCGAGACCGCTGGGGAAAATCAGAGTCGGTTTCTGTGGGCTGCTGTTCCTGCTTGCCTTAGCCTAGTATTCGCAGCACAAATGGGGAGAAACGCATATGGAGCAAAAGCCTCTTTGCGCGGCAATCATGGAAGCCGCTCTAGGAAAGCACAGCATACTTTGGGATTTCAGAGTGTGGTTCTGTGGGATGCTTTCTTTGTTATCGTGAGCTGGTCTCCACCAGCACAGTGTAATAAAAACCCACATGGAGCGAATACTCGTTTCCTGGGGCATCCCGTTCTGCCTGAGACAGACGCGCGGTTTGCGCCTGTGGAAAGGGGGGGTAGCCTTATGGAAAAGGGACACGTCTTATCACTGCGCTCCCCCAGGACGCATGTCTGGGGGTCAAGGTGCAGAGCACGCTGCCCAGGGGAGAAGAGGGCAGGAGCCGTTGGCCTTCTGGTCTGGAAGGAAACGGTTGCGAAGCAGGAGAGCCGGCCCTGGCAGGCACAGGGGCGGTGGCCCTACAAGTGTCACCACGCTCCCTGTGTAGAGAGACGGAAGCCTGGCGTGCTAAGGGGACACTGGACAGGAGGATGCGATAAAGTAGGGCAGGGCACGTGCTCCACTCTTGGGAAAGCTTGTGTGGTGCAGGGAAAGGAAAGAAGCTTGCCTGAAGAAAGGTGAGGCCTCTGGGCCCACCCAGGGAGACAGCAAAGCTTTGGACACCGAAGTCTCTGGTGCCCCGAAGACCATTGTGCTTGAGCCCGAACCGAGGCGCCCATACCCAGCATTCACTTCGCTTAAGAACAGAAGACACTAAGATGAACTGAAGCAGAATCAGTGGCAGCTAAATGAGACCCAGTTTCCATGGAAAGGGTCGCTCTCCTTACTGTGAATCGGAGCAACGGAAAAGAACAAGATGGGTATAGGCCCGCGATGTGAGGTCCGCCCTCGAGGGGAGAACAGAGTGAGATGAAAAGAGTAGCCATTGAGAGAATAGAGCCGGTACACAGAAGATCAAGAAGGGAAGACAGATGGTAGTGAAAGAATGCATAGAGAGTGGCCATCCGAGAAGAAGGGTAGAAGCCACGCTGAGTCGTGCCAAAGAGCAGAAAAGAATAGAAGTTAGAAGGAAAGAGAAGAAGAACATAAAAAAGAAATGAAAGTGAAGAACAGCGTAGTGTAGAAGGGAAGAAAGAAGACAGAGAAGGAAGAGAAAGCAGGTGGAAACCAGGGGGGAGAAAGAAGGCATGAAACATGGAGCCCAAGGAACAGCAAGAGCTTGGAACACCTGTCTTGGTGGACCAGCTCTTCCCACGCAGCTCCCTACAACTCGCAGAAAACAGGCCCTGAAAGATAGGGGAACCAGAGTCCATTGCTTGAGGGAAAAGCTATGGCCCTAAGTGCGGGATCACACCAAGTGCCCTCAAAAAAAGCAACCGATGTGCGGGGGCCTTACCACTGGGAGATGGTAGTGGGCATAGGGTGGCCATCCCGCTAGCACGCTACTGCCAGGTTTCCGGCTTGTGTCTGCGTAGTTCGGGCCTGGCAGGGTGGGGTGAACCAAGGGATGCGACATGGGCCAGGAAAAACAAGCCAAGACGGCACCAGATCTCCCGCAGCTACGCTTCCCTGACGGAACCGTCTTGCATGAGGGAGGGAAGGCATGGCCGAATGTGCGGCTTACTCCCAAGCGGGGGCGCCTCGGTTGAAATCACAAACATTGGCTGAGAAATCAGCGTACCCGTAATGAGGGGGCTTATGCGGTGGTTGCCGTGAGCCAAGTTCTCACAGGGTGGGTGGGAGAAGACGGAGAATCAGAATACAGAGGAAAGGGCTCTTTGCCCGGGCTCTTCCTATGGGACAAGCCACAGCATTCGTTGGGAAATCACTGGGTTGGGGGGAGCTGCGCTTCTGCCTGAGCTAGATCCTGCCGCAGGCACCGGTGGATGGAGACCGCAGGGAGCGTAAAAACTTTGCCCTAGCATGGCCCTCTGCGTGAGAGAAACGTGGTTGCACATTGAAATGACACCTTAAGGATAGAAACAAGTCTGTCACCGCGCCGCGCCCATGGAGCACGACTGGGTAATGGCACAGCCCGCGACGCCCCCAGGAGAAGAGAAGGTTGAGCCATTGGCCTGTGGTCAGGTAAACAGGAGGGGTAGGAGCAGGAGAGCCTGCCCGGCAGGCAGTAACAGCGATTCTGTGGCGATACAAGTGTCACCTCTCCCTGTTCAGAGAGATGGACGCCTGGCGGCCTAAGGAGATATGAGGGAAAAACTAGGGCAGGGGGGGCGCGTGTGGGCAACAACTATGAGGTAAGGTGTCTTGGGGCAGAACGTCAGGCCTGTCCTGTGACTCTGAGGCCAAGATGCACCGCATCTCTTGGCGCACCTATCCCAAGGGCAAGACTTGGGCTTGCCCACCAGGGTGCCATACCCTGAATTCGGGCAGAAAGAACACGCATGGAGAAAGGAACACGGGCAGTCCAGATGCCCTCTTCATCCAAAGATGTGGCAGCATGTGGCATGGCCATGGCTGGCCGCAAGGGGATGGAGGCGGAGGACATCCCCACCGTCCCATCCCAGTTCACGGGCCGTGTGCAGGGATCCTGCTCGTGCCTCCTCTCCCTGTGGGAATGAAAGCACTGGCTGAGACGCGAGTCTGCACTGAGACGCCGGAGCAAAGACAAAGCTTTACCTACCCATGGAGATGGTAATAGGAATAGAGTGCCATGCTAGGGCACCGCCGATGCGCAGGGTTGGGAACGTGTCTGCTAAGATCGGGCTTCCCTTCTTCTAGCCAAGGTGAACCGTGGGGCGTGAACTTGGCCAGCATGGGAAAGCAATGGCCTTAAGAGAGGCCAGCTCTCCCGTGGCTATTCTTCCCTCGCAGCGAGACAGGAAGACGACGAACGACCAAAGGCAACGTGCAGAGGACAGCAGCAGCGAGATGCCCTGTTGCCCCCTCAAGCTGACTACGTCTGAAAGGAGCATTGGCGACGCTGGTGAAATCGGTAGTCGGTTATGTAAGGGAGCCAGCTTGAGCATGCCCCCCTTAGCCTAGGAAAAGCCCGGCCTGTGCAACAATGGACAGAGAACACCATATGGAGACAAAAGGCCTCTTGCGCGTTCCCCGCTTGTTGCCAAAGCCAGCATTACTTTGGGATTTAAGCCCTGGCTTCTGCTAAGGAGACAGTAGGGGATGAATTATCGTGAGTGGTTCTCACAGCTGCAGTGGATTAAACCCACCTCTTAAGAAATATCTAGTTTCCTGGGCCAAGAAAAGCCATGCCCTGAGACTAGAGCCTAGCGCGGTAAGGCCCATGAAGACAGAAGATCCCCTTGCCCACCCTGTCCCCTATGGAAAGGGACAATGCCCGGCTTAGTGCATGCGCACCCAGGAGCCTACTGCTGAAATCGCAGGTGCACCACGCTTATCCTTTGAAAAACGGGGGAAGAGCAGGATGGCCGGCCTTCCTCCCCTCCCGGATGTGGAAAGCTTGGAGCGAGGCCACGGAGTTTAAGGTAAGGTGCAGGACACAGAGGGACTGTGGCATACAAGTGTCCCCCGCAAACCTTGATGTACCCCCTACGGAAGATGGCAGACTAAGGGGGACAGGGCCCCGGGTTTGGGGTTGGCACCGGGGTACCACTCTGGGAAGGAGGTCTCCCTCAGAAGCGAAAGGGGAAGACGCAGGCCTTGTCCCTGAGCCTCTGGGCCCCAAGGAGGACAGCAGATCTTGGACACCTGTCCCTGTTCTGGAGGGGGAGATGGAGACACCATGTGAGACATTGTTGCTGCCACTAGGCGCCTTACCCTCAACTCTCATGGAAGAAGAAGCAAACAGCTCCCTGAAGAAAGTTGAAGGGCACAGCCAAAGTTTCCATCTTCCTCTCCTTTCCTGTGGGCCAAAGCATTGGCCTAGCCTTTGAGCGACACCCCCTGCGAGTTCCCGCCGAGGGCCCCCCTGAGTTGGAGTAAAACGCCCAAGCGATTGCCTACCCCTGGGAGAGATGGAGTGGGCATAGGGGTTTGCCATCCAAGGCTTATGCACGCGACTGCCAGGGTTTTCCGCTGTGTCTTGCGTAGTCGCGCCTGGCAGGGGTGAACCGTGGGACCCAAGCCCTATGGAGCCCAGGCAAACATAGGGCCAAGATGGGGCACCAGCTCTCCCGCAGCTCCGCTTCATGACGGGACCCAAAAGTCCCCCTGCTGAGGACGCATGGCCGAAGTGCGGTTCACCTCCAAGCCCAGAAGAGGTCTGTGAAATCACAACATTGAGCTGAGAAATCAGAGTCGGTACTGAGTGGCTTATGCGGTTGGTGCGTGATTCTCCGTTCACCAAGTGGGAAGAAAACCCCGCATTACAGCGAAAGGCCTTCTTTGGCCCCCGGCCCCCCCCCAATCCCTCCTCTGGGAAAGCCACAAGCATTAGTTGGGAAATCCAGAAAGTTTGGGTTTTGGGGGGATGCCTGGCGGCTGCTTCTTTGCCTGAACTAGTGTGCCGGCAAGCACGCGGGGGGAGAAATAACCCCCCGCCCTGGGAGCGACAAAATTTCCTCTGTTGCCACCTCATAGCCATCCCCTGTCCTCTTTGTGCCTTGAGAGAGACAACGGTGGTTTTTTGAACATCCTGAAAAGGAACCTTTAAAGATTACGGGACACAACGTCCTGTCACCACGCTCCCCCATGGAAGCCCACACAAAACTGGGTAAGGCACAGCCCGCCGCCCCAGGATATAGAGAGAAGGAAGCCCCATTGGCCTTTCGTGGTCGGTAAACAGTAGGGAAGCAGGAGAGCCTGCCCTGGCAGGCAAACAGCAGTCGGTGGCGATACAAGTGTCAAACCCTCTCCCTGTGCAGAGAGATGGACGCCCTGGCGGCTAAGAGAAGATATGAGGGAGGGAACGAAGTAAGGGCAGGGGCGCGTGAACACTCTGAGGAAGGTGTCTGGGTCAGAAGCTAGTCATAGCCAGCCTGTCCTGTGCCTCCTGGTCCCAAAGACGCAAACAAGCATCTTCTTGGCCACCTATTCCCCAAGGGCAGACCTGGCTGGGCTTTCTTGCCACCAGGTGCCAATCCCTGAATTCGCAGAAAGACCAACCCCATGGAGAAACGGGCAGACCTCAGATGCCCCTCCCGTCATCCAAGATGTGGCAAGACCATGTGGGTGGCAGGGGGCTAGTGCCCGGGGAACCTGGAAAAGCGGAGGACAGTCCCCCCACCGTTTTCCCCATCCGCTAGTTCACGGGGCCCGTGTGGCAGGGATCCTGTCCCCCCCGCCCTTCCTCTCATCCTGTGGGTGAAAGTCACTGGCTGAGACCGCGGAGCCTGGATTGCCGTGAGCGCCGGCCAGGCAAAAAGACAAAGCTTTACCTACCCCAGGAGATGGCCTAAACCAACGGCATATAGAGCAGTCGCCATGCTAGGGCCACGCCACGCTGCTGCAGCAAGGCTTTGTGGTGACGTCTGGCTCTGCTAAGCATGCAAGGCTTTTTTAGCAAAAGGTGTTGAACCCCGGGCTCGTGAAACTTGGAAGCCTGGGAAAAGCAAGGCCCAAAGAGGCAAACACAGCTTCTCCTCCGTGGCTCTTCTTCCCCCTGCCCCCCGGCAGCGACAGAGCGCGAACGACCAAAAGCACATTGCTTGAGGAGAGCCAGCCCCGCAGCGAAACGTTTGCGTTTGGCCCCAAAGCTGCAATACGTCTGCGACCAAGCATCAAGCAGCCGCCTGGGGAAATCAGAGTCTGGTTCCTTGTGGGGCTGCTGTTTTCCCTGCTATGCCTTAGCCCCCTCGTTATTCGCAGCACAATGGAAGAAAGACCCGCATACATATGGAGCAAAAGCCTCTTTGCGCGGGCAATCCCCAAATCGCGCTCCTAGGAAAAGCCACAGCATACTTTTTGGGATTTCAGAGGTGGTTTCTGTGGGGATAGCTCCTTGGTGTTTTTGTATCCGTGAGCTGGTCTCCACAGCACAGTTGGTTGTAAATAACCACAATGGGAAGCGAAAATCCTCTTTTCCTGGGCATCCCGTCTGGCTGAGAGGACCGGCGCGAGGTTTGCGCCTGTGGAAAGAGCCTTATGGAAAGGGACACGTCTTTCACACTTCTCGCGCACCAGGAGTCTGCGCTGTGGAAGGGGTGCAGCAGAACTGCTGCCCTGTGGAGAAGAGCAGGAGAGCAGTTGGCCTTCGGGTCCTGGAAACGGTTGCGAAGAGGAAGAGCCGGCCCTTGGCAGTCAAAGGGCGCCGGTGGCCATACAAGGTAACCCGCTCCCTGTGTAGATAAGATCGAAAGCCGGGCTGCTAAGGGGACGGAGGAGGGGAAGGGGATGAGAGGGCAGGGCACGTGCTCCACTCTTGGAAAGGAGTCTGGGCAGGAAAGCATGCCGTGTCCTGAGCCTCTGGGCCCAAGGAGACAGCAGCATTTGGAAGCACCCTGTCTCTGGTGGGACAAGTGCTTCCCACTGGGCTCCTTACCCTCAACTGGCAGAAACAGCCTCCCTGAAAGATAGTGGCCAGCCAGTTTCCCCCATATCCTTCCTTTCCTGTGGGGCAAAGGCATTGGCCTAGACCGCGAGTACGCCCTAGGGGCCTGAAGTAAAAATGCCACCAAGCTATGCCTATCAAACCTGGGAAGGTAGTGTGCCTGTTTTTTTAGGGGGTCGCAAGCCTAGGCTATGCACGCTACTGCCGGGATTTCATTAAGTCTTACTGTTCTTCTTATTTCGGAACCCCTTGGAAGGGTGAACCAAGGGAGCTGAAGCATGGAGCGCCAGGGCAACCAAGGCGCAAGAGGGCAGCCACCCGACGTCCCGCAGCTCCCACGACGTTTCCCTGACGGGGGGACTCCCCAAGATACGCCCTGTCTGAGGGAAAGCATCGGTCCGAGTGCGGTTTCGCCGAATAGGCATCGCAATCTTCGCCAGAAAAAGCGCTCTGACTCAACTCAGCTAAACATTGTGGCTGAGAATCAAGTCGGTAGTAAACTGGAGGCTTATAAGCACGGGTTGGTGTGCGTGAGCCCAGTCGACAGTGGGAGAATCGATGGAGAATGGTATGCCCCCCCCCCCGGGGGTCCCCCCCCCCCAAAAAAAAGATACAGCGATAAGGCCTCTTTTCCCTGGGAGCATTCTACTGGGCAAAGCACAGTCATCCCTTCGGTTGGGGGAAATCACATTTTTGGGTTGGACGGATGCTGTGTCATAGCGGTTCTGTCGTGTGTGGCCTGAGTCGTACTCAGGTCTGCGCAGCACGGTGGGAATGATGACCCCGCATGGTAGCGAAATGGTTCTCTTGTCTCTGTCTCATCTAGGCATTCCGCTCTGTCGTGAAGAGCAACGTGGTTGCAACATTGAAATGGACCTTAATAGGTATGAAAGCAAGTCTGTCCACCCAACCAGGGGACACATCCCGCACCGGTCGCTCCCATGGAGACACGGGAATCGTACGGGTGATGCAACAGCCCTGCGGTCCGGCCCCAGGTATAAGAGAAGGAGAGGGGCCTAACTTGTCCGTATAAGGGAATGAAATGTGTCTGAAAACTGAACCAAGGTATGCTAAGATGCAGGGGTCGGGGGGGGATATGGCGGCGGGGTGCACCTGTTGCAGGAACGCCAGTCTCCACTGTTCGGATACAAGTGTCACACGGCCCGATCCGCCTGTGGCAAATCAGATGTACGGCCTGGCGGCTAAGGGATACGTATGAGGTGGTACCACACCCCCAAAGTGGCGCAGTGCAATCAGAGCGGCTGAGGCTAGGTGTCTTGTGCAGAGAAGGTCGTGCGCTGTCCTGTGCCGTCTGATGCCCAAACCAACAGTCATACGATCTGCATCGTCTGCGGGCGCCACCGTTCCCAAGGTGCATGAGCTGTGGGGGCTTGCCAGTCCCATGGGGGTGCGCATACCTCGTGAGATTGTCAGAAAGAACCGCCATGGAGAATCGGTCAGGGAAGATGAATACAGATGCCTCTGTCAACCAGATGTGTGCGCAGGGGGGGGCCAGTGTTGGGTATTCCGAGTAGGCTGTGTTGCTCGGGGATGTAGGGGGGCGGAACATCCCGACCCCACCGGGGGGTGGTGTGTCCCCTGGGCCCATTCACGGTCCGTGGCTGCAGTGGGTCCGACAGTCTGCCCGTTGCCGGTACTCTCTCCCGGCGAGTTGTCGGTGTAAGCCCAGTGGCTGCGAACATGACCAGGGGCGGTCTGCCTGGCTGGTTAGGAGCAAAGAAAAGCTTACCTACCCCAAGGAGATGTAATAGGCGAGGGGGTACCAGGTGCCATTGCTAGTCGGCTCCGCTCTGCAGGTTTGACTGTTTTCTGCCTCCTTCACGGCCTGGCTTAACGGTGAACCCCCGGCCGGGGGTGAAACGTTCACCCCTTGGACTCCGGAGGAAAGATAGGCCAACCAAGCTTCAGCCGCAGCTCTCCCCGTGGCGCTCTTCCCCTTCGCCTGCCGCCGGGGGCTGGGAGCAGAGCCGAACCTGAGGGCTTCGGAGCTACCAAATCCGGGGGGGTTGGGCTTAGTAAGGGGGGCAGTCATCGATGGTGCGTGGGTTGGTGTGCCTGTCAGCGGCCGCGCTCACCCTGTCATGCAGAACGCTATAGCTAAGACGCTGGGAACGGTCAAGATTCGGTTCTGTGGAGCTGGACGGTATCCCCCAGAGGCCTTGGGCTTGCGCTTGGCGCTATATTCTGTCACGGGGCAGAAGGCAGGTCAAGGGGAGAAAACGCATATAGTGGGAATCCTCTGTGCGCGGTGAGAGAGAAGAGCATCCGGGCTCTAGAAAGCACAGCAGAAACTGTTGGACCCGCCCGTCGCAGCAGGTTCTTCTGAGAGACGGAAAAGCCTCGTTGCTATCGTGAGCTGGTCTCCCAGCACGGATGTATAACCCACAGTGGGTAGCGGCATAGCTTTTCTGGGCAATCACCGTCTGCCCTTAACAGACGCGAAAAAAAAGCGAGCAAGCTTGGCGCGCTGTGGAAAGAGCCCCCTAGGCGAAAATGCAACTGGACACGGCTTCACGCGCTCGCCCAGAGCATGTCTGGGAAAGGTGAACATCGACTGGCCCGGTGGAGAGAGCAGAGGCGCTGTTTGGCCCTTCCTGGTCAAAAGTCAATCGGTTGCGACGCGAGAGCCGGCCCCTGGCGGCCCTGGCCGGTGGCCCAATACAAGTGTCACCGTGGGGGGGGCGAAATATGGGGTCCAAAGTGCGAAACCCTCGCCTGTGTTTAGAGACCGAAGTCCTGGCTTCTAAAGACAAAAGATACAGACAGGGGTTAGTGGAGGATGTGGTAGGGGCATTGAGTTGGGTGCACTGTCTCCACGGTCCTTGCTGGGTGGACCGCGGAGTCTGAGCAGAACGGGCCGGTTGGCAGGGACCCTCTGGCCCAGACGAACTCCAGCAGCTTGTGTGACACCCTTCCGCTGGTGGAAAACATGTGCTTGCCACTGGGCCGCCTAGCCTTGCAACCGCAACGGCCAGCCCCCTGAGCCCGCCAAGAGGCAAAAGCGCAAGTTTTCGATCTTCCTCACCCATTTTACCTGTGTGCCATAAGCATTGGCCTAGCCGCGCGAGTCCGTGTCCGCAGGGTGGAGCCGGCAGTCCAATCGCCAATCGATGCCTACACGGGCAGATGGCACGTCGTGCATGGGTGCCAATCCTAGGCCTATGCATGCTAACTGCCCGCCATTTTCGGCTTGTGGTCTGCCGTAGTTTGTTCGGCCCATGATACAGGTGGCGTGAAACCAAGGGGGCGACGAACATGGAGCCCAGGGAAAGACAAGGGCACCCAAGAAGGCTTCGAGCTTTTCTCTCCCGCAAGCTTCCTTCTTTCTGCTGAAAACGGTGACCCCAGTTCGTTGCTGAGGGAAAGCGGGCGCCGAGTGTCGGCGGTTAACACGAGTCCAGAGCCCCCCCAAAGCCCCCGCCCTGTGGAAAAATACACAACATTTGTCTGCCTGAGAAACCAGAAGCTCCGTACCGGACGAGGGCTTCTATGCCCTTGTTTGGTTTGCCCTGAGCCCAATCCCCTCTCAAGTGGGGAGAAAACCCCCCCGCATTCAAGCGGACAAGGCTCATGTTGCCCTGGCAATCTCTCTTCTTGGGAAAAGCACAGGCACTTCGTTTTTTGGAAACAAAATCAGAATGTTGGGTGTCTGTTGGGGAATGCCCTTGGCGGCTCTTTAGCATATTATGCCCTGATTCCTACTTGCGCGCATGCAAACGGTTGGATCGAATACCCACTGCATGAGGCGCGAAAATTCCTTTTCCCTCGTCGTGCCCTAAAGCATCCCCCTGCTGCCCCTGATGATTGAAACGGGTTTTGGTTCACATCATTGAAATGACCTTTAAGAATAGGGAAAACAGCCAGTCTGATCCCCCCCCCCCACCACCTCTCCCCATGGGATTCACCTTCTAGGGGTAGATGGCCCCCCCGCAGCACGCCCCGCCCCAGGAAGAAAGAGCACGGTCAGCCATTTGTCGCCCTTGTTGGTCCCCATCCGATTAAAACATTAGGGGGGGGAACAAAAAGGGCAATGTGAGCCCCCCTGCCCCCCTGGTCAGGCGATAACATCAGATGCTGTGGTGGCGACAATAACGTGGTGCAACCCACACTCGCCTCCCTGGTGCATCACCTGATGCAGATAGCCCTGGACGCCTTGCGCTAAGGAGAACCAGGGATGGGAACCACTAAAGTCCAATTGGGGGCCCGCATTGCCGCTGAACCCGAGGAAGAAAAGGAGTCCTCGGGCCACGCAAGCTCATACCTCCCCCTGTCCCCCCCCCCTGAGCCTTTGCTTGGTCCCCAAGAGGCAACAGCCATCTTACTTTCTTGGGCCACCTCATCCCAAGAGGGCCAGAAAAAAAAGAAACTTGGGCTTTGGCCCACCTGTGGGTTGGGTGCCATACCGGCTGAAAAAGGTCCCGCAGAAATTAACCCCCATGGGAGAAAAACGGCCCAGAGTCCAGAAATGGCCCCTCTTTCACCAAGCAAAAATGTTTGGCAGCCCGCATTTGTGTTGAGCAGGGGGCGGTGCCCTGGGGATGAGCAGGGAGGACAGTCCCCCCCCCAGTGTCCCCCATCCCCCAAGTTCTAACGTGGGGGCCCCGTGGTGCAGGGATCCTGTTTCGGCCTCCACCTCGCTCTCCTTTGGGTGAAAGCACTTGTGGGCCCCCCGAGACCCCGCCGAGTCTAAAGATCCATGAGCGGCCTTATTTCAAAAAGAAACAAAAAGCTTGGTACCCTCCCCAGGAGCAATGGGTTAAATCAGCCCCAATAGATTGCCCCTGCTAGGCGGCCCCCAACTCCACGGCTGCTGCGCAGGGTTTGTGGACTGGTGTCCCCGCTAAGGTTTTCGCCTTCTGATGCAAAAGGGTTGGAAACCCCCACTGGGCGATGAACTTCTTTGGAGCCCTGACGGAAAAGCAAGGCCATCCCAAGAAGGGCAACCCAGCTCGTCTCTCCTCCTCCCGTTGCTCTTCTACTTCCCGATTTGACGCAGAGACCCCCAACCGCCTCAGGGCAGAGCTAACTCAAGCCCCCCCCCCAAAGCCCTGATGCGTGCAAAAGCAGCCGCGAATAACGGGTAGTGTTGCGCCCAAGCTTGCAATACGATATCGGCGTCGGCAAGCCCATCAAAAGCAAAAAAAATGTCCGCCTTAGAAACATCCAGAAGTCTGGTTTCTGTGGGTGTGCCCCCTAGCTTTTCCTTTTTTTCCTCTGTATTGGGCCTTAGCCTATTCATTCGCAAGCACAAGCAATGGAACGCAGATGGAGCAAAAGGCCTTAATCTTCGCGGAAGCAGCTCGTCAATAGGAAAGCACAGGCATACTTTTGGATCTCCAGGTGCTGAGGTGGGTCTGTGAAAGATTCTCCGTGTTATCGTGAGTAGCGTGAGGGACCATCGCACATCACAGTGTCAATACACCCACATGGAATGCTTAAATCCTCTTTCCTGGGCATTTTCGGGTCCCCCCCCCAAGGCCGGCCGTCTGGGCCTGAGATTCGATACGCTCGGTATGTGCTCCTGTGGAAAGAGCCTAACAGTATGGCAAACTAGGGACACGTCTATTTTCACTGTCGCGTGCTCCCGAGGACTTGTCTGGGAAGTGGCGCAGCGCTGCCCGGGGATGAAGAGCATGGAGGTGCCGCTTGGCTACTGGGTCTGGAAACGGTTGCGGAATGCAGGAGAGCCGGCCCTGGCAGGCACAGGGGCGCGGTGGCCATACAAGTGTCACCCGCTCCCTGTGTAGAGAGACGGAAGCCTGGCTGGCTAAGATATGGGACAGGAGGGGATTGATTAGGGCAGGGGCACGTGCTCCACTCTTGGGAAGGAGTCTGTGGTCAGAAAAAGCAGGCCTGGTCCTGGAGCCTCTGGTCCCAAGGGGACAGCAGCTTTGGAACACCTGTTCTCTGGGGAGAGACATGTGCTTGCCACTAGGCGCCTACCCCTCAACAACTCGCAGAGAAGAACAAGAAGGGACACAGCTCCCTGAAAAGAAGTGGCCAGTCGCCAGTTTCCATTCTTCCTCATCCTTTACTGTGGGCAAAGCATTGGCCTAGCCTACCCCGCAGTCCGCCCCAGGGCCCTGAGTAAAAAAGCCAAGCGATGCCTACACTGGGAGATGGTAGTGTGCATAGGGTGCCATCCCTAGGCTATGCACGCTACATCCGCAGGGTTCAGGCTGTTGTCTAGCGTAGTTCGGCCTGGACAGGCAGGGTGAACCAAGGGAGCGAACAATGGAGCCCAGGAAACCAAAGCCCAAGAGGCACCAGCTCTCCCGCAAGCTTTTGTCCGCCTCTTCCCTGACGCGAACCAACAAGTCTTGCTGAGGAAGCCATGGCCGAAGTGCGGTTACTCCAAGCCAAAGCCTTCTGTGAATCACAACATTTGCTGAGAAATCAGAGTCCCGGTAATGAGGGCTGATTGGGGTTGTGTTGGGTGAGGCCCAGTCTCACAGTGGCGAGAATCCCGCATAACAGCGAAAGGCTCTTTGCCGCGGGCATCTCCTCTGGGAAAGCACAGCATTCGTTGGGAAATCACAGTTGGGTTGGGGTGATGCTTGCTGATTACTGCCCTGAGCCTTAGTCTGACCGTCAGACACGGTGGAAGATACCCCCAATGGAGCGGCAATTTTCTCTGATGGACCCTAGCAGTTGCCCTCTGGTGAAGAGAAAACGTGGTTGCACATTGAAAATGACCTTAAGGATAGCAAACAAGTCGTCACCAGCGCTCCCATGGAGCACGACCTGAGGTAAGGACAGCCCGCCGCCCCAGGAGAAGAGAAGGAAAAGCCCATGTGGCCTTGTGGTCGGTAAACAGTAGGGAAGCAGGAGAGCCTGCCCTGGCACGGAACAGCAGTCGGTGGGCGATACCAAGTGTCACCCTCTCCCTGTGCGAGAGATGGACGCCTGGCGGCTAAGGAGATATGAGGGAAACAACTAGGGCAGGGGGGCGTGCTTGTCAAACATCTCTGAGGAAGGAAGGTCTTGGTCTGTCTGGGCAGTTTATTCAGGCCTGTCCTGTGCCTCTGCGTCCCAAAGAGCACAGCATCTCTTGGCACACCTATCCCAAGGGCAGACTTGGGCTTGCCACCAGGTGTGCCATACCCTGAATTCGCAGAAAGAACCCCATGGAGAAGAAACGGGCAGTCCAGATGCCCTCTTCATCCAAGATGTGGCAAGCCATGTGGGTGGCAGGGGCTGTGCCGGGGGATTGGAGCGGAGAACAGTCCCCCACCGTTCCCCATCCCAGTTCACGGGCCGTGTGCAGGGGGATTCCTGTTCGCCTCCTCCTCTCCATGTGGTGAAAAGCACTGGCTGAGACCGCGAGTCTGCCTGAGCGCCGGAGCAAAAGACAAAGCTTTACCTACCCCAGGGGGGACGATGGAAAATAGGCAATTAGAGTGCCATGCTAGGGCACGCCGCTGCTGCAGGGTTTGTGACTGTTGTCTGCTAAGATCGGCTTTAGCAAGGTGAACCCCGGGCGTGAACTTGGAGCCTGGGAAAGCAAGGCCCAAGAGGCACTCAGCTCTCCAGTGGCTCTTCTTCCCTGCCGCGGACAGAGCGAACGACCAAAGCCTTGCTGATGACAGCAGCAGCGATGTGCCTGTTGGCCCAAGCTGAATACATCTGCGAAAGCATAGCAGCCGCTGGGAAATCAGAGTCGGTTCTGGTGGGGCTGGCTGTTTCCTGCTTTGCCTTAGCCTAGTATTCGAAGCACAAGCCAATGGGAGAAACGCCTATATGGAGCAAAAGCCTCTTGGCGGCGGGCATCCGCTCCTAGGAAAGCACAGCATACTTTTGGGATTTCCAGAGGTGGTTCTGTTGGGATGCTCCCATGTTATCGTGAGCTGGTCTCCACAGCACAGTGTAATAAACCCACATGGAGGCGAAATCCTCTTGTCCTGGCATCCCGTCTGCCTGAGACAGACGCGCGGTTTGCGCCTGTGGAAAGAGCCTTATGGAAAGGGACCACGTCTTTCACTGCGCTCCCCCAGGAGCATGTCTGGGGAAGGTGCAGCACGCTGCCCCGGGAGAAGAGCAGGAGCCGTTGGCCTTCTGGTCTTGGAAACGGTTGCGAAGCAGGAGAGCCGGCCCTGGCAGGCACAGGGGCCGGTGGCCATACAAGTGTCCACCCGCTCCCTGTGTTTGTAGAGACGGAAGCCTGGCTGCTAAGGGGACAGGAGGGGATGAGTAGGTACGCAGGGCACGTGCTCCACTCTTGGGAAGGAGTCTGGGCAGAAAGCATGCCTGTCCTGAGCCTCTGGGCCCAAGGAGACAGCAGCTTTGGACACCTGTCTCTGGTGGAGACATGTGCTTGCCACTAGGCGCCTACCCTCAACTCGCAGAAACAGCTCCCTGAAAGAAGTGGCAGCCAGTTTCCATCTTCCTCTCCTTTACTGTGGGCAAAGCATTGGCCTAGCCCCGCGAGTCCGCCCGAGGGCCTGAGTAAAAAGCCAAGCGATGCCTACACTGGGAGATTGTGGTAGTAGTGCATAGGGTGCCATCCTAGGCTATGCACGCTACTGCCAGGTTCCGGCTGTGTCTGCGTAGTTCGGCCTGGCAGGGTGAACCAAGGGAGCGAACATGGAGCCCAGGAAAACAAGGCCCCAAGAGGGCACCAGCTCTCCCGCAGCTCTCCTTTTCCCTGACGGGAACCAAGTCTTGCTGAGGAAGCAGAGGCCGAAGTGCGGTTCACTCTCCAAGCCCAAAGCCTCTGTGAAATCACAACATTTGCTGAGAAATCAGAGTCGGTACTGAGGGCTTATGCGGTTGGTTGCGTGAGCCCAGTCTCACAGTGGGAGAATCCCGCATACAGCGAAAGGGCTCTTTGCCCGGGCATCTCCTCTGGGAAAAGCACAGCATTCGTTGGGAAATCACAGTTGGGTTTGGGGATGCTGGCTGCTTCTTGCCTGAGCTAGTCTGCGCAGCACGGTGGATGATACCCGCATGGAGCGAAATTCTCTTTGCCCTAGCATGCCCTCTGCGTGAAGAGAGAGTTGCGTGGTTTGCACATTGAAATGACCTTAAGGATAGAAACAGAAACGTCTGTCACCAGCGCTCTCCCATGGAGCACGTCTGGGTAAGGCACAGCCCGCCGCCCCAGGAGAAGAGAAGGAGCCATTGGCCCTTGTGGTCGGTAAACAGTAGGGAAGCAGGAGAGCCTGCCCTGGCAGGAACAGCAAGTCGGTGGCAATACAAAGTGTCACCCTCTCCCTGTGCGGAGAGTATGGACGCCTGGACGGCTAAGGAGATATGAGGAAACACAACTAGGGCAGGGGCGCGTGCCTCACCTCTGAGGAAGGAAGGTGTCTGGGCAGAAGTCAGGCCTGTCCTGTGCCTCCTGCCTCCGGTCCCAAGAGCACAGCATCTCTTGGCCACCTATCCCAAGGCAGACTTGGATACTTGCCACCAGGTGCCATTACCCTGAATTCGCAGAAAGAACCCCATGGACCTTGAAACGGGATTACAGTCAGATGCCCTCTTCATCCAAGATGTGGCAGCCATGTGGGTGGCAGGGGCTGTGCCGGGGGATGGAGCGGAGGACCAGTACCCCACCGTTCCCCATCCCCAGTTCACGGGCCGTGTTGCAGGGATCCTGTCGCCTCCTCTCTCCTGTGGTGAAAGCAACTGGCTGAGACCGCGAGTCTGCCTGTAGCGCCGGAGCAAAAGACAAAGCTTTACCTACCCCAGGAGATGGTAATAGGCATAGAGTGCCATGCTAGGGCACGCCGCTGCCTGCAGGGTTGTTGACTTGGTGTCTGCTAAGATCGGCTTAGCAAGGTGAACCCCCGCGGAGTGAAACTTGGAGCCTGGGAAAGCAAGGCCCAAGAGAAAAAGGCACCCAGCTCTCCCGTGGCTCTTGCTTCTTCCTGCCGCGACAGAGCGAACGACCAAAGCCTTGCTGAGGAAGATAGCAGCAGCGATGTGCTGTTGGCCCCAAGCTGAATACGTCTCTGCGAAAGCATAGCAGCCGCTGGGAAATCAGAGTCGGTTCTGTGGGGCTGCTGTTCCTGCTTGCCTTAGCCTAGTATTCGCAGCACAATGGGAGAGAGAACGCATATGGAGCAAAAGCCTCTTTGCGCGGGGCATCCGCTCTAGGAAAGCACAGCATACTTTGGGATTTCAGAGGTGGTTCTGTGGGATGCTCCTGTTATCGTGAGCTGGTCTCCACAGCACAGTGTAATAAATAAAACCCACATGGAGCGAAATACTCTTTTCCTGGGCATCCCGTCTGCCTGAGACAGACGCGCGGGTTGCGCCTGTGGAAAGAGCCTTATGGAAAGGGACACGTCTTTCACTGCGCTCCCCAGGACGAATGTCTGGGGAAGGTGCAGCACGCTGCCCGGGGAGAGAAGAGCAGGAGCCGTTGGCCTTCTGGTCTGGAAACGGTTGCGAAGCAGGAGAGCCGGCCCCCCTGGCAGGCAACAGGGGCCGGTGGCCATACAAGTTCGTCACCCGCTCCCTGTGTAGAGAGACGGAAGCCTGGCTGCTAAGGGGACAGGAGGGTGGATGAGTAGGGCAGGGCACGTGCTCCACTCTTGGGAAGGAGTCTGGGGTCAGAAAGCATGCCTGTCCTGAGCCTCTGGGCCCCAAGGAGACAGCAGCTTTGGACACCTGTCTCTTGGTGGAGACATGTGCTTGCCACTAGGCGTGCCATTACCCTACCCTCAAACTCGCAAAACCAGCTCCCCCTGAAAGAAGTGGCAGCCAGTTTCCATCTTCCTCTCCTTTTATGTGGGCAAAGCATTGGCCTAGCCCGCGAGTCCGCCCGAGGGCCCTGAGTAAAAAAAGCCAAGCGATGCCTACACTGGGAGATGGTAGTGTGCATAGGGTGCCATCCTAGGCTATGCACGCTACTGCCAGGTTCCGGCTGTGTCTGCGTAGTTCGGCCTGGCCAAGGGTGAACCAAGGGAGCGAACATGGAGCCCAGGAAAACAAGGGCCCAAGAGGCACCAGCTCTCCCGCAGCTCCCGCTTCCCTGACGGGAACCAAGTCTTGCTTGAGGAAGCATGGCCGAAGTGCGGTTCACTCCAAGCCCAAAGCCTCTGTGAAATCACAACATTTGCTGAGAAATCAGAGTCGGTACTGAGGGCTTATGCGGTTGGTTGCGTGAGCCCAGTCTCACAGTGGGGAGAATCCCGCATACACAGCG
The DNA here is from genome assembly GCF_011764305.1 of Mustela putorius furo. Classification (NCBI taxonomy): domain Eukaryota; kingdom Metazoa; phylum Chordata; class Mammalia; order Carnivora; family Mustelidae; genus Mustela; species Mustela putorius. Next base: position 1,991,567 of record NW_025422413.1, on the reverse strand, counting down.
AAAGGCTCTTTGCCCGGGCATCTCCTCTGGGAAAGCACAGCATTCGTGGGAAATCACAGTTTGGGTTTGGGGATGCTGCTGCTTCTTGCCTGAGCTAGTCTGCGCGCAGCACGGTGGATGATACCCGCATGGAGACGCCGCGAAATTTCTCTTTGCCCTAGCATGCCCTCTGCGTGAAGAGAAACGTGGTTGCACATTGAAAATGACCTTAAGGATAGAAAACAAGTCTGTCACCGCGCTCCCATGGAGCACGACTGGGGTAAGGCACAGCCCCCGCCGCCCCAGGAGAAGAGAAGGAGCCATTGGCCTTGTGGTCGGTAAACAGTAGGGAAGCAGGAGAGCCTGCCCCTGGCAGGAAACAGCAGTCGGTTGGCGATACAAGGTGTCACCCTCTCCCTGTGCAGAGAGATGGACGCCTGGCGGCTAAGGAGATATGAGGGAACAACTAGGAGGGCAGGGGGCGCGTGCTGAGGCAACACTCTGAGGAAGGTGTCTGGGGCAGAAGTCAAGGCCTGTCCTGTGCCTGGCTCTGGTCCCAAGAGCACAGCATCTCTTTGGCCACCTATCCCAAGGGCAGACTTGGGCTTGCCACCAGGTGCCATACCCTGAATTCGCAGAAAAGAACCCCATGGAGAAGAAACGGGCAGTCAGATGCCCTCTTCATTCCAAGATGTGGGCAGCCATGTGGGTGGGCAGGGGCTGTGCCGGGGATGGAGCGGAGACAGTCCCCCACCGTTCCCCATCCCAGTTCACGGGCCGTGTGCAGGGATCCTGTCGCCTCCTCTCTCCCTGTGGTGAAAGCACTGGCTGAGACCGCGAGTCTGCCTGAGCGCCGGAGCAAAAGACAAAGCTTTACCTACCCCAGGAGATGGTAATAGGCATAGAGTGCCATGCTAGGGCACGCCATGCTGCAGGGGTTTTGTGACTGTGTCTGCTAAGATCGGCTTAGCAAGGTGAACCCCGGGCGTGAACTTGGAGCCTGGGAAAGCAAGGCCCAAGAGGCACCAGCTCTCCCGTGGCTCTTCTTTCCCTGCCGCGACAGCAGAGCGAAACGACCAAAGCCTTGCTGAGGAAGCATTTAAAGTCAGCAGCGATGTGCTGTTGGCCCCAAGCTGAATACCTCTGCGAAAGCATAGCAGCCGCTGGGAAATCAGAGTCGGTTCTGTGGGCTGCTGTTCCTGCTTTGCCTTAGCCTAGTATTCGCAGCACAATGGGAGAAACGCATATGGAGCAAAAGCCTCGTTGCGCGGGCATCCGCTCTAGGAAAGCACAGCATACTTTGGGATTTCAGAGGTGGTTTCTGTGGGATGCTCCTGTTATCGTGAGCTGGTCTCCACAGCACAGTGTAAATAAACCCACACTGGAGCGCGAAATCCTCTTTTCCTGGGCATCCCGTCTGCCCTGAGACAGACGCGCGGTTGCGCCTGTGGAAAGAGCCTTATGGAAAGGGACACGTCTTTCACTGCGCTCCCCAGGAGCATGTCTGGGGAAGGTGCAGCACGCTGCCCGGGGGAGAAGAGCAGGAGGAGCCGTTGGCCTTCTGGTCTGGAAACGGTTTTGCGAAGCAGGAGAGACCGGCCCCTCTGGCAGGCACAGGGGCCGGTGGCCATACAAGTGTCACCCCGCTCCCTGTGTAGAGAGACGGAAAGCCTGGCTGCTAAGGGGACAGGAGGGGATGATGAGTAGGGCAGGGCACGTGCTCCACTCTTGGGAAGGAGTCTGGGCAGAAAGCATGCCTGTCCTGAGCCTCTGGGCCCAAGGAGACAGCAGCTTTTGGACACCTGTCTCTGGTGGAGAGACATGTGCTTGCCACTAGGCGCCTACCCTCAACTCGCAGAAAAGAAAAGCAGCTCCCTGAAAGAGCTAATTAAGTGGCAGCCAGTTTCCATCTTCCTCTCCTTTACTGTGGGCAAAGCATTGGCCTAGCCCGCGAGTCCGCCCGAGGGGCCTGAGTTTAAAAAAGCCAAGCGATGCCTACACTGGGGTTTGAGATGGTAGTGTGCATAGGGTGCCATCCTAGGCTATGCACGCTACTGCCAGGTTCCGGCTGTGTCTGCGTAGTTCGGCCTGGCAGGGTGAAACCAAGGGATGCGAACATGGAGCCCAGGAAAAACAAGGCCCAAGAGGCACCAGCTCTCCCGCAGCTCCTCTTCCCTGACGGGAACCAAGTCTTGCTGAGGAAAAGCATGGCCGAAGTGCGGTTCACTCCAAGCCCAAAGCCTCTGTGAAAATCACAACATTTGCTGAGAAATCAGAGTCGGGTACTGAGGGCTTATGCGGTTGGCGTTGCCTGTGAGCCCAGTCTCACAGTGGGGAGAATCCCGCATACAGCGAAAAGGCTCTTTGCCCGGGCATCTCCTCTGGGAAAAGCACAGCATTCGTTGGGAAATCACAGTTGGGTTTGGGGATGCTGCTGCTTCTTGCCTGAGCTAGTCTGCGCAGCACGGTGGATGATACCCGCATGGAGCGAAATTTCTCTTTGCCCTAGCATGCCCTCTCTGCGTGAAGAGAAAACGTGGTTGCACATTGAAATGACCTTAAGGATAGAAACAAGTCTGTCACCGCGCTCCCATGGAGCACGACTGGGTAAGGCACAGCCCCGCCGCCCCAGGAGAAGAGAAGGAGCCATTGGCCTTGTGGTCGGTAAACAGTAGGGAAGCAGGAGAGCCACATGCCCTGGCAGGAAAGCAGTCAGGGCAGTCGGGTGGCGATACAAGTGTCACCCTCTCCCTGTGCGGAGAGAGATGGACGCCTGGCGGCTAAGGAGATATGAGGGAACAACTAGGGCAGGGTGCGCGTGCAAACACTCTGAGGAAGGGGTCTGGGCAGAAAAAGTCAGGCCTGTCCTGTGCCTCTGGTCCCAAGAGCACAGCATCTCTTGGCCACCTATCCCAAGGGCAGACTTGGGCTTGCCACCAGGTGCCATACCCTGAATTCGCGCAGAAAGAACCCCATGGAGAAAACGGGCAGTCAGATGCCCTCTTCATCCAAGATGTGGCAGCCATGTGGGTGGCAGGGGCTGTGCCGGGGATGGAGCGGAGACAGTCCCCCCCCCCGTTTCCCCTGCATCCCAGTTCAGGGCCGTGTGCAGGGGATCCTGTCGCCTCCTCTCTCCTGTGGTGGTGAAAATGCACTGGCTGGCTGAGACCGCGAGTCTGCCTGAGCGCCCGGAGCAAAAGACAAAGCTTTACCTACCCCAGGAGATGGTAATAGGCCATAGAGTGCCATGCTAGGGCACACGCCGCTGCTGCAGGGGTTGTGACTGTGTCTGCTAAGATCGGCTTAGCAAGGTGAACCCCGGGCGTGCGTGAACTTGGAGCCTGGGAAAGCAAGGCCCCAAGAGGGCACCAGCTCTCCCGTGGCTCTTCTTCCCTGCCGCGCGACAGAGCGAACGACCAAAGCCTTTGCTGAGGAGGAAGGGGAATAGAGGAAGCCAGCAGCGATGTGCTGTTGGCCCCAAGCTGAAATACCTCTGCGAAAGCATAGCAGCCGCTGGGAAATCAGAGTCGGTTCTGTGGGCTGCTGTTCCTGCTTGCCTTAGCCTAGTATTCGCAGCACAATGGGAGAAACGACGCATATGGAGCAAAAGCCTCTTTGCGCGCGGGCATCCGCTCTAGGAAAGCACAGCATACTTTGGGATTTCAGAGGTGGTTCTGTGGGATGCTCCTGTTATCGTGAGCTGGTCTCCACAGCACAGTGTAATAAACCCACATGGAGCGAAATCCTCTTTTCCTGGGCATCCCGTCTGCCTGAGACAGACGCGCGGTTTGCGCCTGTGGAAAGAGCCTTTATGGAAAGGGACACGTCTTTCACTGCGCTCCCCAGGAGCATGTCTGGGGAAGGTGCAGCACGCTGCCCGGGGAGAAGAGCAGAGAATAACAGCAGGAGCCGTTGGCCTTCTGGTCTGGAAACGGTTTTGCGAAGCAGGAGAGCCGGCCCTGGCAGGCACAGGGGCCGGTGGCCATACAAGTGTCACCCGCTCCCTGTGTAGAGAGACGGAAGCCTGGCTGCTAAGGGGACAGGAGGGGATGAGTAGGGCAGGGCACGTGCTCCACTCTTGGGAAGGAGTCTGGGCAGAAAGCATGCCTGTCCTGAGCCTCTGGGCCCAAGGAGACAGCAGCTTTGGACACCTGTCTCTGGTGGAGACCATGTGCTTGCCACTAGGCGCCTACCCTCAACTCGCAGAAACAGCTCCCTGAAAAGAAGTGGCAAGCCAGTTTCCATCTTCCTCTCCTTTACTGTGGGCAAAAGCATTGGCCTAGCCCGCGAGTCCGCCCGAGGGCCTGAGTAAAAAGCCAAGCGATGCCTACACTGGGAGATGGTAGTGTGCATAGGGTGCCATCCTAGGCTATGCACGCTACTGCCAGGTTCCGGCTGTGTCTGCGTAGTTCGGCCTGGCAGGGTGAACCAAGGGAGCGAACATGGAGCCCAGGAAAACAAGGCCCAAGAGGCACCAGCTCTCCCGCAGCTCCGCTTTCCCTGACGGGAACCCAAGTCTTGCTGAGGAAAGCATGGCCGAAGTGCGGGTTTCACTCCAAGCCCAAAGCCTCTGTGAAATCACAAACATTTGCTGAGAAATCAGAGGTCGGTACTGAGGGCTTATTGCGTGTTGGTTGCGTGAGCCCAGTCTCACAGTGGGAGAATCCCGCATACAGCGAAAGGCTCTTTTTGCCCGGGCCGGGCATCTCCTCTGGGAAAGCCACAGCATTTCGTTTGGGAAATCACAGTTGGGTTTGGGGATGCTGCTGCCCACTTTCTTGCCTGAGCTAGTCTGCGCAGCACGGTGGATGATACCCGCATGGAGCGAAATTCTCTTTTTGCCCTAGCATGCCCTCTGCCGTGAAGAGAAACGTGGGTTGCACCATTGAAAATGACCTTAAGGATCAGAAAACAACGTGTGTCCCCACCGCGCTCTAGCATCCTGAGCACGACTGGGTAAGGCACAGCCCCGCCGCCCCAGGAGAAGAGAAGGAGCCCATTTGCAGTGTGTGTCGGTAAAAAGTAGGGAAGCAGGAGAGCCTGCCCTGGCAGGAACAGCAAGTCGGTGGGTGGCGATACAAGTGTCACCGCTCCCTCTCCCTGTGGGTGCGGAGAGAGATGGACGCCTGGCGGCCTAAGGAGGATATGAGGGGAACAACTAGGGCAGGGGCGCGTTTGCCTAACACTCTGAGGAAGGTGTCTCGGGCAGAAGTCAGGCCTGTCCTGTGCCTCTGGTCCCAAGAGCACAGCATCTCTTGGCCACCTATCCCAAATGGGCAGGGGACTTGGGCTTGCCACCAGGTGCCATACCCCTGAATTCGCAGAAAGAACCCCATGGAGAAACGGGCAGTCAGATGTCCCTCTTCATCCAAGATGTGGCAGCCATGTGGGTGGCAGGGGCTGTGCCGGGGATGGAGCGGAGACACAGTCCCCCACCGTTCCCCATCCCAGTTCACGGGCCGTGTGCAGGGATCCTGTCGCCGGAATCTCTCTCCCGTGTGGTGGTGAAAGCCACTGGCTGAGACCGCGAGTCTGCCTGAGCGCCGGAGCAAAAGACAAAGCTTTAACCTACCCCAGGAGATGGTAATAGGCATAGAGTGCCATGCTAGGGCACGCCGCTGCTGCAGGGTTGTGACTGTGTCTGCTAAGATCGGCTTAGCAGGTGAACCCCGGGCGTTGAACTTGGAGCCTGGGAAAGCAAGGCCCAAGAGGCACCAGCTCTCCCGGGGTGGCTCATTCTTCCCCTGCCAGAAGCGACAGAGCGAAACCGACCCAAAAGCCTTGCTGAGGGAACATGAAGCAGCAGCGATGTGCCTGTTGGCCCCAAGCTGAATACGCTCTGCGAAAGCATATGCAGCCGCTGGGAAAATCAGAGTCACGGTTCTGTGGGCTGCTGTTCCTGCTTGTCTTGCCTTAGCCTAGTATTCGCAGCACAATGGGAGAAACGCATATGGAGCAAAAGCCTCTTTGCGCGGGCATCACGCTCTAGGAAAGCACAGCATACTTTGGGATTTCAGAGGTGGTTCTGTGGGATGCTCCTGTTATCGTGAGCTGGTCTCCACAGCACAGTGTAATAAACCCACATGGAGGAGCGAAATACCTCTTTTCCTGGGCATCCCCGTCTGCCTGAGACCAGACGCGCGGTTGCGCCCTGTGGAAGAGCCTTATGGAAAGGACACGTCTTTCACTGCGCTCCCCAGGAGCATGTCTGGGGAAGGTGCATGCACGCTGCCCCGGGAGAAAGAGCAGGAGCCGTTGGCCTTCTGGTCTGGAAACGTTTGCGAAGAGCAGGAGAGCCGGCCCTGGCAGGCACAGGGGCCGGTGGGCCATACAAGTGTCACCCGCGTCGTCCCTGTGTAGAGAGACGGAAGCCTGGCTGCTAAGGGGGACAGGAGGGGATGAGTAGGGCAGGGCACGTGCTCCACTCTTGGGAAGGAGTCTGGGCAGAAAGCATGCCTGTCCTGAGCCTCTGGGCCCAAGGAGGACAGCAGCTTTGACAGCAGCTTTTTGGACACCTGTCTCTGGTGGAGACATGTGCTTGCCACTAGGCGCCTACCCTCAACTCGCAGGCAAACAGCTCCCTGAAAGAGTCAGTGGCAGCCAGTTTTTCCATCTTCCTCTCCTTTAACTGTGGGCAAAGCATTGGCCTAGCCCGCGAGTCCGCCCAGAGGGCCTGAGTAAAAAGCCAAGGCGATGCCTACACTGGGAGGATGGTAGTGTGCATAGGGTGCCATCCTAGGCTATGCACGCTACTGCCAGGTTCCGGCTGTGTCTGCGTAGTTCGTCTGGCTGGCCAGGGTGAACCAAGGGAGTCGCGCGAACATGGAGCCCAGGAAAACAATGCCCAAGAGGCACCAGCTCTCCCGCAGCTCCTCGTTTCCCTGACGGGGAACCAAGTCTTGCTGAGGAAGCATGGCCGAAAGTGCGGTTCACTCCAAGCCCAAAGCCTCTGTGAAACACACAACATTTGCTGAGAAATCAGAGTCGGTACTGAGGGGCTTATGCGGTTGTATTGCGTGAGCCCAGTCTCACAGTGGGAGAATCCCCGTCCGCATACAGCGAAAGGCGGCTCTTGCCCGGGCATTCTCCCTCTGGGGAAAGCACAGCATTTATCGTTGGGAATCACAGTTGGTTTGGGGATGCTGCTGCTTCTTGCCTTAGCTAGTCTGCGCAGCAGCACGGTTGATGATACCCGCATGGTAGCGAAATTCTCTTTGCCCTAGCATGCCCTCTTGCGTGAAGAGAAACGTGGTTGCACATTGAAATGACCTAAGGATAGAACAAGTCTGTCACCGCGCTCCCATGGAGCACGGAATGGGTAAGGCACAGCCCGCCACCTCCGCCCCAGGAGAAGAGAAGGAGCCATTGGCCTTGTGGTCGGTAAACAGTAGGGAAGCAGGAGAGCCTGGCCCTGGGCAGGACAGCAGTCGGTGGCGATACTATGTCAAGTGTCACCCTCTCCCTGTGCAGAGAGATGGACGCCTGGCCTGGACGGCTAAGGAGATATGAGGGAACAACTAGGGCAGGGGGCGCGTGCAACACTCTGAGGAAGGTGTCCTGGGCAGAAGGAGGTCAGGCCTGTCCTGTGCCTCTGGTCCCAAGAGCACAGCATCTCTCTGGCCACCTATCCCAAGGGCAGACTTGGGCTTTTGCCACACCAGGTGCCATATCCCTGAATTCGCATTCGCAGAAAGAACCCCAATGGAGATAGAAACGGCAGTCAGATGCCCTCTTCATCCAAGATGTGGCAGCCATGTGGTGGCAGGCAGGGGCTTGCTGTGCCGGGGATGGAGCGGAGACAGTCCCCCCCCCCCCCCACCGTTCCCCATCCCCAGTTCAAGGGCCAGTTATGGCAGGGATCCTGTCGCCTCCTCCTCTCCTGTGGTAGAAAGCAACTGGCTAGAAGGAACCGCAAGAGTATGGCCAAAAATCCCACTGAGCGCCGGACAGACAACAAGACAAAGCTTTACCTACCCAGGAGATGGTTAATAGGCACTACGAGTGCCATGCCAAGTAGGGCACGCCGCTGCTGGCAGGCGGAGGGTTGTGACTGTGTCTGCTAAAGATCGGCATTTAGCAAAAAAGAAGTGAACCCCGGGAGACAGTGAACTTGGAGCCTGGGAAAGCAAGGCCCAAGGAGGCACCAGCTCTCCCGTGGCTCTTCTTCCCTGCAGCGACAGAGAGAACGACCAAAAAGCCTTGCTGGGGAGGCAGGGAGCGATGTGCTGTTCGGCCCCCAAGCTGTAATGCCTACTGCGAAAGACAGAGCGAAGGTCGCTGGGAAATCAGAGGGTCGGTTCTGTGGGCTGCTGTTCCTGCTTGCCTTAGCCCTAGTAGGTATTCGCAGCACAATGGGAGAAACGGCATATATGGAGAAAAGCCTTACTTTGCCCTGGCGGGGCAATCCGCTCGCTGGAAAAGCACAGCATACTTTGGGATTTTCAGAGGTGGTATCTGGTTCTGGGGATGCTCCTGTTATCGGTGAGCTTGGTCCTCCACAGCACAGTGCTAAAAAAACCCAGCATGGAGCGAAATCCTCTTTGCCTGGGGCCATCCATCTCTGCCTGAGGGACAGACGCGCGGTGTCGCGCCATGTGGAAACGGAGGAGCCTTATGGAAAGGGGACAAGTCTTTCAACTGCGCTCCCCAGGATGCATGTCTGGGGAAGGTCTGCAGCCGTTCGCATGCCCGGGGGGTTGAAGAGCAGGAGCCGTGGCCTTCTGGTCTGGGGAACGGCTTGCGAAGATAGGAGAGCCGGCCCTGGCAGGACACAGGGGCCGGTGGCCATACAAAGTGTCACCCCGCTCCCTGTGTAGAGAGACGGAAAATCCTGCCTGCTAAGGGGAAGACCAGGGGGGATGAGTAGGGCAGGGCCACGTGCCTCCACTCTTGGGAAGGAGGTCTGGGCAAGAAAGCATGCCTGTCCTGACCTCTGGGCCCAGGGAGACAACGCAGCTTTGGCGAGAAGACAAGTCGCGTCAATCGCACGGGAGGGAATGGGAAGCACACTGCGAGAATTTAGGGAACAACTAGGGTGCTGTACCCAGCGATCTGAGCAACTCGCAAAGCTTGAAAAACGGTCGGAGACGGAGGGCGGGGCGAGCGGCGCGGGCAAGAACAATGCCAATCATGAGGGCCATTGGAGGAGGCAGCACAGTCCCTGAAAGTTGGAGCACGCTCAAGGTTGTCCATACTCCCGTCACCGTTACTGGGGCAGAAGACATTTATTGGCCTTAGAGCCGCCGGACCTGTTGAGGGACCAAAGCCCGCCCACTCATGTCTCGCTTGAAGTGAAAAGGCCAAACGACGATGACCTAAACAGTCGGTGGCAGCGGTAGAGATGGTTGAGTAGGTGTGCATAGGGTGCCAATCCTAAGGCTATGCAACGCTACTCGACCAGGTTTCCGGCTGTGCTACTGCGTAGTTCGGGACCTGGCAGGGTGAAACCAACAGGGGAAGCGACGCGAAAGCAGTGGAGTCCCAGGGCAAGACGAGCATTAACGGCGACCGAGCAACAGGCAGACCAATGCTCTCCCGCAGCTCCGCTTCCTGACGGGAACTAAGTCTTCTTGCTGAGGATCTAAGCGCGCAAAGGCCACATGGGCCGAAGTGCGGTTTGTGGCACTGCCAATGCCCAAGCAAAAGCCTCTGTGAAATCACACATTTGCTGAGAAATCAGGAGTCCTCGGGCCTGAGGGCTGATGCGGCGTATGCGGGTTTGGGTGCGTAGAGCCCATGTCCTCACAGTGGGAGAAGCCCGCATACCAAGCGAAAGGCTCTTTAGGGTAAACCGGGCATTCTCCTCTGGGAATAGAGCACAGCATTTCGTTGGGCGAAATTCACAGTCCTTGGGTTTTGGGGATGCTGCTGCTTCTTTCCGCTGAAGCTAGAGTCCTGCGCAGCACGGGGTGAAGTGGAGATAGATACCCGCATGGAGCTGTAAATGTCTCTTTGCCCTATAGGTCATGCCCTCTGCGTGAAGAGAAAACGTGGTATGCCAACATTGAAATATGACCTTGGCAAGGATACGAATGAGGAGCAAGTCTGTCATCAGTGCACAAGGCGTCGTAACATGGAGCACGCACTGTGGGTAAAGGCACAGCCCCGCCGCCCCAGGAGAAGAGAAGGAGCCACTTCGGCCTTGTGTCGGGCCTAAAACAGGTAGGGGAACAGGAGAGCCTGGCCCTGGCAGGCAACACAGCAGTCGGTTGGCGTATACAATTGTCACCCTCTCCCTGTGCAGAAGAGATGGACGCCTGGCGGTCTAAGGAGATATGTCATCTGGAAAGCACAAGGAGATAGGGCATTGGGCGCGTTGCTTGACACTCTGAGGAAGGTTGTCTGGGCAGAAAGTAGGGAAACGGGTGGTTCCTGGGAGGCAGACAAGGTCCTATGCATGTACATGTGCCGTACTGCGTCACAAAGAGAAGACAGAGGCGATGGCTCGGTGGAGCAAACGAATAACGGATACGCACCGGCTCTCCCGGGCGCTGCTTGTGGGGCTTCGCCATACCAGGGAAACAACACAGTACCCTAGAAGAAGCAGGCTATTCAGGACAAAGGAGAGCAGCAACTGGAAAGGACAAGAACCCGCAACGGCAGCGCAAACGGTAAACGGGAGTCGGTTTCAAGTGGGGCCCTGTTCCTCTGCCTTAGTCTATGTTCGCAATTCAGAGTGGTGGGCAGAACGCATATGGGGAGGTGGCCAGCCGGGGCATAATTGCCGGGGGCAATCCCTGGGGGAAAAGAACGGAGTACGGGACAAGTAGTCGCCTTCAGCCCAAGCTGGATTGCCCATACGATGCTCCTGTTCCACGGGAAGCCCCCCGGCACACCAGAGTAAGATACCCACATGAACTTGTAGATTGAACTTTTGAGCGTAGGTATCCCATGGGTCGCGATGCCCAGTCCTCCGCAGTGGGCTATGTGGTGAGAGCTTATGGCTGAGGGACAGCGGGGTCTGCCTGTGAGCGGCCGGGCAGCAATAAGAGCAAAGGCGGTGTACCTACCGATACCACGCAACGATAGGGATAGAAAGTATGGAGCATATTGAGCCTATGTGGTCGGAAATGGATTCAGGGACCGCACGGCTGTAGCCTGCCCTGGTGTGGATGTGTCGGCTAGAGCAATACAAGTGCTTATGCTGAGAGGTGAAGACCCACCTGGCGGTGTGGACACATGATGGAATCTGGGGACTAAGGCAAGGCCCAAGGGGCCCAGTCTAGTGCACGTGGCTTATTTATTCAGACTTGCAGACTGGCAACAAGAGAGTGGCGTCATAATCGAACAAAAACGCCATTGCTGAGGACGGCGACTGCGCGTAGGGACCATGCGAAGTGCTGTGGCCCCGCAAGCTGGAATAACCTACTGACGAAGCTAAAGGCCTGCTGGCGAATCGAGAAATCAAGGAGTCGGTTCGGTGGGCTTGCTGTTCTACGCCTTGACTTAAGGCCGAGTACTCTTCGTCTAGACGGCAAACCACAAGTGGGAATGACAGAAACGCATAATGGCAGCAAAAAAAGACGGTCTATTGCGGGCGGTGGCCGCATACTGCTTGCTAGGAGAAGGAAATAGGCATAACGTTGTGGGGATGTTCAACTGATGCGTCCTGTTATAGGGGGAATTGACGATGCCTGCTACGGGGGAATGGTAGTGTTAAAAGGGTGCCAGGTACTAGGCTAATACAAACCTACTAGGAGGGTAGGGCTGGGGTCTGCGTAGTGTCGGCTGGCCGGGGCAACCAGGGGATCAAAGGAGGTAGCCCGAAGTGTACTAGATGGACCAAGAGAGAAAAGCGATACCCGCAGGGCAACTCGCAGCGGATGCGAGTAAAGCCTTGCTATGGAAGTGCGACTGAGAGAAAGGAGGTTCGCCAAGCCGAGAAGCCTCTGTAAACGACCACCAGATTGGACGCGGAAAGGGGGAGGGTGTCTAAGGCGCAAAGGGGGCAAGTGAACGGTTTGGGTAGGCAAAAAGGATAGTACGAGAGACATCCCCGTCCTCAAGCGAAAGCCGGGGGGGGTAAGAGCACGAAAACAACAGGCTGGAACCGTTTGCCACGAGCAAAGTCAGCTAGCGGAGAGTGGAATCAGGCAGATCTCGCCTGAGGCAATTCATTCGCACGTCCTGTGAAGGAGTAGCTGAGCTTGGCGCGTAATTCGCTCTGTGCCAAGTGAGGCCAATGTGGAAAGAGCGAGGGTAAGTGGGACATCTGCCGGCACGTCATGGTTCAGCGGGCCAGCGTTCCACCAGAGGAGCCCATGAGCACCTCTGGGGAAAGGGTCAGCACAACCTCTGACACTACGGTAGGAATGGAGCAGGAGCAAGTAAAATTCGTTGGCCTTCTTGTATGAAAATCGGTTTGCAAGCCAGAGCATCGGCGGCCTGGTCAGCGACAGCATCGGTGGCCAGTGGCAAGTTTTTTTTTGGGTCACTCCGCTCCCCTGTGTAGAGAGAGACGGAAGGCCTGGCTGCCTCAAGGGGACAGGAGAGGATGAGTAGTGCAGGGCACCGTGCCTCACTCTGAGGAAGGATGTTGACCCAGAAGCAGCCTGTCCTGAGCCTCTGGGACCAAGTGGCAGCAAGCAGCTTCCTGGGACACGATGTCTGGGGGTCCATGTGCTTGCACAATAGGCGCCATACCCTGTCAACTCGCATCCACCTCAGAAACAACCCATAGGATAACGTACAGTTAGTGCCGTCTTCCACCAAGGAGTTGCAAGTCCCATGTGGTGGCACGGGGTGTCCGGGAAGGATTGAGACGTGCTTCACAGTTCCCCCCCATCACTGCGCAAGGGAATTTGCATGTTTCCTGTCGCTTCCTCTCTCGCTGAGGTTTAATGCACTGTTTGAGACCGAGAGCCTGCCTGTGCGCCGGACAAAAGCAAAGACTTGCCTACCACTGAGAGAGGGTCATAAGGCATAGAGTTCATTCATCCTAGGCCAGCACGCGACGCTGCCTGCAAGGTTTGCCCGGCCTGTGTCTGCGTAGTTTCGTGCCTAGAAAGGTGAACCAAGGGGCCAGCGAAAATTGAGCCCAGGAAAACAAGGCCCAAGATGGGACACCCAGCTCTCCCCGAAGATCCTCTTATCTGCGGGAACCAAGTCTTGCTGAGGAACAGAGCTGAGCAAGATGGCACGAAGTGCGGTTCAGCTCCAAGGCCCAAAGCCTCTGTGAAATCATAGACAGTGTCTGAGAAACTATCCGACTGTCATCGGCTATATGAGGGCTTATGTTTGCTGGTTGCCGTGAGCCCAGTCTCAACGTGGGGAACTCCGGCAACGCTATTAAAGGGAAAGGCTCAGGTGTGTGCGCGCGGGCCATCCTCCTCTGGGGAAAAGCACATCAATTCGTTGGGAACTCAGAGGTGGTTTGTGGGATGGATGCTGCTGCTTCTTGAGCCATGAGAATACTCGGCACAGCACGGTGTATGACTGCAATGATCTTGGCGCATGAGCGAATAAGGCGAATCCTATTTGCACCTATAGGCACATCCCCTCATGCAATGAATGAGAACTAGAAAACGTAGGTGTTGCAAACATTGAAAAGAGTCCTAATAAGGAGACAGAAACATGTCTCTGTCACACGCGCTCCCCAGGAGCACGACTTGGGATAACGGTAACCCGAAACCCGCACGCTGCCCAGGAGAAGAGAGAAGGAGCCATTGGCCCTTATGGTCTGGTAACCACAGTAGGGAACTCAGGAGAAGCCTGCCCTGGCAGGGAAACAGCCGGTAACGGTGGCGATTACAAGTGTCACCACATACTCCCTTGTTGCAGAGAGAGAGATGGACGCCTGGCGGCTAAGGAGACATGAGGGAAAAAACAAACGAAGCGGCAGGGCAGGGGAGCTTGCTCCACTCTTAGGGAAGGTGACTGGGCAGAAGAAGTAAAGCCTGTCCTGTTTAGTGCCTCTGGGGTCCCAAGGAGCACAGCATCTCTTGGCCACCTTTTCCCAAGGTCTTACTTGATGGCTATGGCTGCTGCGCACAAAAAGGTAGCCATACCCTTAGAATTCGTGAGAAAGAGGCCAACCATGGAGAAGAAACGGGACAGACGAGTCAGATGCGCTCTCCATCAGAGATGGTGTGCAGTCCAATGTGGGTGCAGGGGGCCATTATCCGGGTGGATGGAGGTCAAGGGGCATTCCCCCCACCGCTCCCCATACACAGTTCAACGGGGCCGTGTTGCGAGTGGATCCTGTCGCCTTCCTCTCTCCATGTGGGGGAAGGCACTGGCTGAGTACCAGTATGCTGTCTGCACTGAGCGCGCCGGAGCAAAAGACAAAGCTTTACCTACACCCAGGAGAGATGGGGTAATTGGATAGCATACAGTGCCATGGCTAAAAGGAAAGCACGCCGCTGCTAGGCGGTTGTTGGTATAACATGTGTCTGCTAAGATCGGGCTAACTTAGCAGGTGAACACCAGGCGTCGAACTGAAGAGCCATGGGACAAGCAAGCCCAAAGCAAGGCCACCAGCTCTCCCGTGGCTCTTCTTCCGCTGCCAGACAGATGCGATTAGCGAATGCACGGCAGCCAAAGCCTTGCTGAGGAAGATGGAAGCAGGCGATGTGCTGTTGGCCCCAAGAACTGAAATGCCTCTGCGAAAAAGCAAGATAGCAGCCGCTGCGGAAATCAAGGTCAGTCGGTTTCTGTGGCTGCTTGTTTACTGACTTGCCTTAGCCAGAGTATTCGCACAGCAACAATGGGGAGAAACGCATATGGAGAAAAGGCTCTTTGCGAAGGGCATCCTCCTCTAGGAAAAAAAAAACACAGCAACAGCTTCTGTGGGATATCAAGAAGGTGGCGAATTTCATGAAAGCAGTGATGCTCCTGCTTGCGATCGTGGAGACTAGTCTACAAAACACAAGAAACACCGGTGTAATAGGACCAACCCAAACTTGGAGCGAAAATAACTCTTTAATCCTGGGCATCCACGAAATCTGCCTGAGGACAGACGCGGCTGGTTTCACACTAAGTGGAAAAAGAGCCTTATGGGAAACGGGCCGAGGAGAGGGGACACGTCTATATCACTGCGCTCCCCCATGAGCAGTCTGGGGAAGGTGCAGCACGGCTGCCCGCGGGAGAAGAGCAAGGAGCCGTTGGCCTTCTGCGTCTGGTGAAACAGGTATAAAATGCGCAAGCAGCAGAGCCGGCCAACTGGGACAGTCAACAAGAAGGGCCGGGTGGCCATACAAGTGTCACCCGCTCCCAAATGTGTAGAGAGACGGAAGGCGCAATGGCTGCTAAGGGGACAGGAGAGGGATGAGTAAAGGGCAGGGCACGTGCTCCCACTCTTGGGAAGGAGTCTGGGCACAGAAAGCATTTGCCCTGTCCTGAGCCGCTGGGCCCAAAGGAGACCAGCAGACGTTTTGGACACCTGTTCTCGTGGTGGAGACATGTGCTGGCCACTAGGGCGCCTACCCTCAACTCCAGAGAAGAGCGAAAACAGCACTACATAAAGAACACGTAAGTGAGCAGCCAGTTTTCCATCTTCCTCTCCTTTTACTGTGGGCAAAGCATTGGCCTAGCCCGCGAGTCCGCCCGAGGGCCTGAGTAAAAAGCCAAGCGATTGCCTACCCTGGGAGATGTAGTGTGCTAGGGTGCCATCCTAGGCTATGCACGCTTACTGCCAGGGTCCGGCTGTGTCTGCGTAGTTCCGCCTGGCAGGGTGAACCAAAGGGAGCGAACATGGAGCCCAGGAAAAAACAAGGCCCAAGAGGCACCATCTCTCCCCGCAGCTCCGCTTCCCTGACGGGGAACCAAGTCTTGCTGAGGAAGCATGGCCAGAAGTGCGGTGGTTCACTCCAAGCCCAAAGCCTCTGTGCAATCACAACATTTGCTGAGAAATCAGAGTCGTACTGAGGGGGATTATGCGATTGGTTTGCGTGAGCCCAGTCTCACAGTGGGAGAATCCCGCATACAGCGAAAGGCTCTTTGCCCGGGCATCTCCTCTGGGAAAGCACCAGCATTCGTTGGGAAATCACAGTTGGGTTTGGGGATGCTGCTGCTTCTTGCCTGAGCTAGTCTGCGCAGCACGGTGGAGGATACCCGCATGGAGAGAAATTCTCTTTGCCCTAGCATGCCCTCTGCGTGAAGAGAAACGTGGTTTGCACATTGAAATGACCTTAAGGATAGAAAACAAGTCTGTCAACCCGCGCTCCCCATGGAATAAAAGCACGGGTGACTGGGTAAGGCACAGCCCGCCGCCCCCAGGAGAAGAGAAGGAGCCATTGGCCTTGTGGTCGGTAAACAGTAGGGAAGCAGGAGAGCCTGCCCTGGCAGGAACAGCAGTCGGTGGTGCAATACAAGTGTCACCCTCTCCCTGTGCGGAGAGATGGACGCCTGGCGGCTAAGGAGATATGAGGGAACAAACTAGGGCAGGGGCGCGTGCTCCACTCTGAGGAAGGTGGTCTGGGCAGAAAGTCAGGCCTGTCCTGTGCCTCTGGTCCCAAGAGCACAGCATCTCTTGGCCACCTATCCCAAGGGCAGACTTGGGCTTGCCACCAGGTGCCATACCCTGAATTCGCAGAAAGAACCCCCATGGAGAAACGGGCAGTCAGATGCCCTCTTCATCCAAGATGTGGGCAGCCATGTGGGTGGCAGGGGCTGTGCGGGGATGGAGCGGAGACAGTCCCCCACCGTTCCCCCATCCCAGTTCACGGGCCGTGTGCAGGGATCCTGTCGCCTCCTCTCTCCTGTGGTGAAAGCACTGGCTGAGACCGCGAGTCTGCCTGAGCGCCGGAGCAAAAGACAAAGCTTTACCTACCCCAGGAGATGGTAATAGGCATAGAGTGCCATGCTAGGGCACGCCGCTGCTGCAGGGTTGTGACTGTGTCTGCTAAGATCGGCTTAGCAAGGTGAACCCCGGGCGTGAACTTGGAGCCTGGGAAAGCAAGGCCCAAGAGGCACCAGCTCTCCCGTGGCTCTTCTTCCCTGCCGCGACAGAGCGAAACGACACGACCAAAGCCTTGCTGAGGAAGCAGCAGCGATGTGCTGTTGGCCCCAAGCTGAATACCTCTGCGAAAGCATAGCAGCCGCTGGGAAATCAGAGTCGGTTCTGTGGGCTGCTGTTCCTGCTTTGCCTTAGCCTAGTATTCGCAGCACAATGGGAGAAACGCGCATATGGAGCAAAAGCCTCTTTGCTCGGGCATCCCCTCTGGGAAAGCACAGCATACTTTGGGATTTCAGAGGTGGTTCTGTGGGATGCTCCTTTTATCGTGAGCTGGTCTCAACAGCACAGTGTAATAAACCCACATGGAGCGAAATCCTCTTTTCCTGGGCATCCCGTCTGCCTGAGACAGACGCGCGGTTGCGCCTGTGGAAAGAGCCTTATGGAAAGGGACACGTCTTTCACTGCGCTCCCCAGGAGCATGTCTGGGGAAGGTGCAGCACGCTGCCCGGGGAGAAGAGCAGGAGCCGTTGGCCTTCTGGTCTGGAAACGGTTGCGAAGCAGGAGAGCCGGCCCTGGCAGGCACAGGGGCCGGTGGCCATACAAGTGTCACCCGCGCTCCCTGTGTAGAGAGACGGAAGCCTGGCTGCTAAGGGGACAGGAGGGGGATGAGTAGGGCAGGGCACGTGCTCCCACTCTTGGGAAGGAGTCTGGGCAGAAAGCATGCCTGTCCTGAGCCTCTGGGCCCAAGGAGACAGCAGCTTTGGACACCTGTCTCTGGTGGAGACATGTGCTTGCCACTAGGCGCCTACCCTCAACTCGCAGAAACAGCTCCCTGAAAGAAGTGGCAGCCAGTTTCCATCTTCCTCTCCTTTACTGTGGGCAAAGCATTGGCCTAGCCCGCGAGTCCGCCCGAGGGCCTGAGTAAAAAGCCAAGCGATGCCTACACTGGGAGATGGTAGTGTGCATAGGGTGCCATCCTAGGCTATGCACGCTACTGCCAGGTTCCGGCTGTGTCTGCGTAGTTCGGCCTGGCAGGGTGAACCAAGGGAGCGAACATGGAGCCCAGGAAAACAAGGCCCAAGAGGCACCAGCTCTCCCGCAGCTCCGCTTCCCTGACGGGAACCAAGTCTTGCTGAGGAAGCATGGCCGAAGTGCGGTTCACTCCAAGCCCAAAGCCTCTGTGAAATCACAACATTTGCTGAGAAATCAGAGTCGGTACTGAGGGCTTATGCGGTTGGTTGCGTGAGCCCAGTCTCACAGTGGGAGAATCCCGCATACAGCGAAAGGCTCTTTGCCCGGGCATCTCCTCTGGGAAAGCACAGCATTCGTTGGGAAATCACAGTTGGGTTTGGGGATGCTGCTGCTTCTTGCCTGAGCTAGTCTGCGCAGCACGGTGGAGGATACCCGCATGGAGCGAAATTCTCTTTGCCCTAGCATGCCCTCTGCGTGAAGAGAAAACGTGGTTGCACATTGAAATGACCTTAAGGATAGAAACAAGTCTGTCACCGCGCTCCCATGGAGCACGACTGGGTAAGGCACAGCCCGCCGCCCCAGGAGAAGAGAAGGAGCCATTGGCCTTGTGGTCGGTAAACAGTAGGGAAGCAGGAGAGCCTGCCCTGGCAGGAACAGCAGTCGGTGGCAATACAAGTGTCACCCTCTCCCTGTGCGGAGAGATGGACGCCTGGCGGCTAAGGAGATATGAGGGAACAACTAGGGCAGGGGCGCGTGGCTCCACTCTGAGGAAGGTGTCTGGGCAGAAGTCAGGCCTGTCCTGTGCCTCTGGTCCCAAGAGCACAGCATCTCTTGGCCACCTATCCCAAGGGCAGACTTGGGCTTGCCACCAGGTGCCATACCCTGAATTCGCAGAAAGAACCCCATGGAGAAAAACGGGCAGTCAGATGCCCTCTTCATCCAAGATGTGGCAGCCATGTGGGTGGCAGGGGCTGTGCCGGGGATGGAGCGGAGACAGTCCCCCACCGTTCCCCATCCCAGTTCACGGGCCGTGTGCAGGGATCCTGTCGCCTCCTCTCTCCTGTGGTGAAAGCACTGGCGGAGACCGCGAGTCTGCCTGAGCGCCGGAGCAAAAGACAAAGCTTTACCTACCCCAGGAGATGGTAATAGGCATAGAGTGCCATGCTAGGGCACGCCGCTGCTGCAGGGTTGTGACTGTGTCTGCTAAGATCGGCTTAGCAAGGTGAACCCCGGGCGTGAACTTGGAGCCTGGGAAAGCAAGGCCCAAGAGGCACCAGCTCTCCCGTGGCTCTTCTTCCCTGCCGCGACAGAGCGAACGACCAAAGCCTTGCTGAGGAAGCAGCAGCGATGTGCTGTTGGCCCCAAGCTGAATACCTCTGCGAAAGCATAGCAGCCGCTGGGAAATCAGAGTCGGTTCTGTGGGCTGCTGTTCCTGCTTGCCTTAGCCTAGTATTCGCAGCACAATGGGAGAAACGCATATGGAGCAAAAGCCTCGTTGCGCAGGCATCCGCTCTGGGAAAGCACAGCATACTTTGGGATTTCAGAGGGTGGTTCTGTGGGATGCTCCTGTTATCGTGAGCTGGTCTCCACAGCACAGTGTAATAAACCCACATGGAGCGAAATCCTCTTTTCCTGGGCATCCCGTCTGCCTGAGACAGACGCGCGGTTGCGCCTGTGGAAAGAGCCTTATGGAAAGGGACACGTCTTTCACTGCGCTCCCCAGGAGCATGTCTGGGGAAGGTGCAGCACGCTGCCCGGGGAGAAGAGCAGGAGCCGTTGGCCTTCTGGTCTGGAAACGGTTGCGAAGCAGGAGAGCCGGCCCTGGCAGGCACAGGGGCCGGTGGCCATACAAGTGTCACCCGCTCCCTGTGTAGAGAGACGGAAGCCTGGCTGCTAAGGGGACAGGAGGGGATGAGTAGGGCAGGGCACGTGCTCCACTCTTGGGAAGGAGTCTGGGCAGAAAGCATGCCTGTCCTGAGCCTCTGGGCCCAAGGAGACAGCAGCTTTGGACACCTGTCTCTGGTGGAGACATGTGCTTGCCACTAGGCGCCTACCCTCAACTCGCAGAAACAGCTCCCTGAAAGAAGTGGCAGCCAGTTTCCATCTTCCTCTCCTTTACTGTGGGCAAAGCATTGGCCTAGCCCGCGAGTCCGCCCGAGGGCCTGAGTAAAAAGCCAAGCGATGCCTACACTGGAAGATGGTAGGGTGCATAGGGTGCCATCCTAGGCTATGCACGCTACTGCCGGGTTCCGGCTGTGTCTGCGTAGTTCGGCCTGGCAGGGTGAACCAAGGGAGCGAACATGGAGCCCAGGAAAACAAGGCCCAAGAGGCACCAGCTCTCCCGCAGCTCCGCTTCCCTGACGGGAACCAAGTCTTGCTGAGGAAGAAGGGCCGAAGTGCGGTTCACTCCAAGCCCAAAGCCTCTGTGAAATCACAACATTTGTTGAGAAATCAGAGTCGGTACTGAGGGCTTATGCGGTTGGTTGCCTGAGCCCAGTCTCACAGTGGGAGAATCCCGCATACAGCGAAAGGCTTTTTGCCCGGGCATCTCCTCTGGGAAAGCACAGCATTCGTTGGGAAATCATAGTTGGGTTTGGGGATGCTGCTGCTTCTTGCCTGAGCTAGTCTGCGCAGCATGGTGGAAGATACCCACATGGAGCGCAATTCTCTTTGCCCTAGCATGCCCTCTGCCTGAGAGAGAAACGTGGTTGCACATTGAAATGACCTTAAGGATAGAAACACGTATGTCACCGCGCTCCCATGGAGCACGTCTGGGTAAGGCACAGCACGCCGCCCCAGGAGAAGAGAAGGAGCCATTGGCCTTGTGGTCGGTAAACAGTAGGGAAGCAGGAGAGCCTGCCCTAGCAGGAACAGCAGTCGGTGGCGATACAAGTGTCACCCTCTCCCTGTGCGGAGAGATGGACGCCTGGCGGCTAAGGAGATATGAGGGAACAACTAGGGCAGGGGCGCGTGCTCCACTCTGAGGAAGGTGTCTGGGCAGAAGTCAGGCCTGTCCTGTGCCTCTGGTCCCAAGAGCACAGCATCTCTTGGCCACCTATCCCAAGGGCAGACTTGGGCTTGCCACCAGGTGCCATACCCTGAATTCGCAGAAAGAACCCCATGGAGAAACGGGCAGTCAGATGCCCTCTTCATCCAAGATGTGGCAGCCATGTGGGTGGCAGGGGCTGTGCCGGGGATGGAGCGGAGACAGTCCCCCACCGTTCCCCATCCCAGTTCACGGGCCGTGTGCAGGGATCCTGTCGCCTCCTCTCTCCTGTGGTGAAAGCACTGGCGGAGACCGCGAGTCTGCCTGAGCGCCGGAGCAAAAGACAAAGCTTTACCTACCCCAGGAGATGGTAATAGGCATAGAGTGCCATGCTAGGGCACGCCGCTGCTGCAGGGTTGTGACTGTGTCTGCTAAGATCGGCTTAGCAAGGTGAACCCCGGGCGTGAACTTGGAGCCTGGGAAAGCAAGGCCCAAGAGGCACCAGCTCTCCCGTGGCTCTTCTTCCCTGCCGCGACAGAGCGAACGACCAAAGCCTTGCTGAGGAAGCAGCAGCGATGTGCTGTTGGCCCCAAGCTGAATACCTCTGCGAAAGCATAGCAGCCGCTGGGAAATCAGAGTCGGTTCTGTGGGCTGCTGTTTCCTGCTTGCCTTAGCCTAGTATTCGCAGCACAATGGGAGAAACGCATATGGAGCAAAAGCCTCGTTGCGCAGGCATCCCCTCTGGGAAAGCACAGCATACTTTGGGATTTCAGAGGTGGTTCTGTGGGATGCTCCTGTTATCGTGAGCTGGTCTCCACAGCACAGTGTAATAAACCCACATGGAGCGAAATCCTCTTTTCCTGGGCATCCCGTCTGCCTGAGACAGACGCGCGGTTGCGCCTGTGGAAAGAGCCTTATGGAAAGGGACACGTCTTTCACTGCGCTCCCCAGGAGCATGTCTGGGGAAGGTGCAGCACGCTGCCCGGGGAGAAGAGCAGGAGCCGTTGGCCTTCTGGTCTGGAAACGGTTGCGAAGCAGGAGAGCCGGCCCTGGCAGGCACAGGGGCCGGTGGCCATACAAGTGTCACCCGCTCCCTGTGTAGAGAGACGGAAGCCTGGCTGCTAAGGGGACAGGAGGGGATGAGTAGGGCAGGGCACGTGCTCCACTCTTGGGAAGGAGTCTGGGCAGAAAGCATGCCTGTCCTGAGCCTCTGGGCCCAAGGAGACAGCAGCTTTGGACACCTGTCTCTGGTGGAGACATGTGCTTGCCACTAGGCGCCTACCCTCAACTCGCAGAAACAGCTCCCTGAAAGAAGTGGCAGCCAGTTTCCATCTTCCTCTCCTTTACTGTGGGCAAAGCATTGGCCTAGCCCGCGAGTCCGCCCGAGGGCCTGAGTAAAAAGCCAAGCGATGCCTACACTGGGAGATGGTAGTGTGCATAGGGTGCCATCCTAGGCTATGCACGCTACTGCCAGGGTTTCCGGCTGTGTCTGCGTAGTTCGGCCTGGCAGGGTGAACCAAGGGAGCGAACATGGAGCCCAGGAAAACAAGGCCCAAGAGGCACCAGCTCTCCCGCAGCTCCGCTTCCCTGACGGGAACCAAGTCTTGCTGAGGAAGCAGGGCCGAAGTGCGGTTCACTCCAAGCCCAAAGCCTCTGTGAAATCACAACATTTGCTGAGAAATCAGAGTCGGTACTGAGGGCTTATGCGGTTGGTTGCCTGAGCCCAGTCTCACAGTGGGAGAATCCCGCATACAGCGAAAGGCTCTTTGCCCGGGCATCTCCTCTGGGAAAGCACAGCATTCGTTGGGAAATCACAGTTGGGTTTGGGGATGCTGCTGCTTCTTGCCTGAGCTAGTCTGCGCAGCATGGTGGAAGATACCCACATGGAGCGCAATTCTCTTTGCCCTAGCATGCCCTCTGCGTGAAGAGAAACGTGGTTGCACATTGAAATGACCTTAAGGATAGAAACAAGTCTGTCACCGCGCTCCCATGGAGCACGTCTGGGTAAGGCACAGCCCGCCGCCCCAGGAGAAGAGAAGGAGCCATTGGCCTTGTGGTCGGTAAACAGTAGGGAAGCAGGAGAGCCTGCCCTGGCAGGAACAGCAGTCGGTGGCAATACAAGTGTCACCCTCTCCCTGTGCGGAGAGATGGACGCCTGGCGGCTAAGGAGATATGAGGGAACAACTAGGGCAGGGGCGCGTGCTCCACTCTGAGGAAGGGGTCTGGGCAGAAGTCAGGCCTGTCCTGTGCCTCTGGTCCCAAGAGCACAGCATCTCTTGGCCACCTATCCCAAGGGCAGACTTGGGCTTGCCACCAGGTGCCATACCCTGAATTCGCAGAAAGAACCCCATGGAGAAACGGGCAGTCAGATGCCCTCTTCATCCAAGATGTGGCAGCCATGTGGGTGGCAGGGGCTGTGCCGGGGATGGAGCGGAGACAGTCCCCCACCGTTCCCCATCCCAGTTCACGGGCCGTGTGCAGGGATCCTGTCGCCTCCTCTCTCCTGTGGTGAAAGCACTGGCGGAGACCGCGAGTCTGCCTGAGCGCCGGAGCAAAAGACAAAGCTTTACCTACCCCAGGAGATGGTAATAGGCATAGAGTGCCATGCTAGGGCACGCCGCTGCTGCAGGGTTGTGACTGTGTCTGCTAAGATCGGCTTAGCAAGGTGAACCCCGGGCGTGAACTTGGAGCCTGGGAAAGCAAGGCCCAAGAGGGACCAGCTCTCCCGTGGCTCTTCTTCCCTGCCGCGACAGAGCGAACGACCAAAGCCTTGCTGAGGAAGCAGCAGCGATGTGCTGTTGGCCCCAAGCTGAATACCTCTGCGTAAGCATAGCAGCCGCTGGGAAATCAGAGTCGGTTCTGTGGGCTGCTTTTCCTGCTTGCCTTAGCCTAGTATTCGCAGCACAAGAGGAGAAACTCATATAGAGCAAAAGCCTCTTTTCGCGCGGATGCCCTCTGGGAAAGCACAGCATACTTTGGGATTTCAGAGGTCGTTCTGTGGGATGCTCCTGTTATCGTGAGCTGGTCTCCACAGCACGGTGTAATAAAGCCACATGGAGCGAAATCCTCTCTTCCTGGGCATCCCGTCTGCCTGAGAGAGACGCGCGGTTGCGCCTGTGGAAAGATCCTTATGGAAAGGGACACGTCTTTCACTGCGCTCCCCAGGAGCATGTCTGGGGAAGGTGCAGCACGCTGCCCGGGGAGAAGAGCAGGAGCCGTTGGCCCTGGTCTGGAAACGGTTGCGAAGCAGGAGAGCCGGCCCTGGCAGGCACAGGGGCCGGTGGCCATACAAGTGTCACCCGCTCCCTGTGTAGAGAGACGGAAGCCTGGCTGCTAAGGGGACAGGAGGGGATGAGTAGGGCAGGGCACGTGCTCCACTCTTGGGAAGGAGTCTGGGCAGAAAGCATGCCTGTCCTGAGCCTCTGGGCCCAAGGAGACAGCAGCTTTGGACACCTGTCTCTGGTGGAGACATGTGCTTGCCACTAGGCGCCTACCCTCAACTCGCAGAAAAACAGCTCCCTGAAAGAAGTGGCAGCCAGTTTCCATCTTCCTCTCCTTTACTGTGGGCAAAGCATTGGCCTAGCCCGCGAGTCCGCCCGAGGGCCTGAGTAAAAGCCAAGCGATGCCTACACTGGGAGATGGTAGTGTGCATAGGGTGCCATCCTAGGCTATGCACGCTACTGCCAGGTTCCGGCTGTGTCTGCGTAGTTCGGCCTGGCAGGGTGAACCAAGGGAGCGAACATGGAGCCCAGGAAAACAAGGCCCAAGAGGCACCAGCTCTCCCGCAGCTCCGCTTCCCTGACGGGAACCAAGTCTTGCTGAGGAAGCATGGCCGAAGTGCGGTTCACTCCAAGCCCAAAGCCTCTGTGAAATCACAACATTTGCTGAGAAATCAGAGTCGGTACTGAGGGCTTATGCGGTTGGTTGCCTGAGCCCAGTCTCACAGTGGGAGAATCCCGCATACAGCGAAAGGCTCTTTTGCCCGGGCATCTCCTCTGGGAAAGCACAGCATTCGTTGGGAAATCACAGTTGGGTTTGGGGATGCTGCTGCTTCTTGCCCTGAGCTAGTCTGCGCAGCACGGTGGAGGATACCCGCATGGAGCGAAATTCTCTTTGCCCTAGCATGCCCTCTGCGTGAGAGAGAAACGTGGTTGCACATTGAAATGACCTTAAGGATAGAAACACGTCTGTCACCGCGCTCCCATGGAGCACGACTGGGTAAGGCACAGCCCGCCGCCCCAGGAGAAGAGAAGGAGCCATTGGCCTTGTGGTCGGTAAACAGTAGGGAAGCAGGAGAGCCTGCCCTGGCAGGAACAGCAGTCGGTGGCAATACAAGTGTCACCCTCTCCCTGTGCGGAGAGATGGACGCCTGGCGGCTAAGGAGACATGAGGGAAACAACTAGGGCAGGGGCGCGTGCTCCACTCTGAGGAAGGTGTCTGGGCAGAAGTCAGGCCTGTCCTGTGCCTCTGGTCCCAAGAGCACAGCATCTCTTGGCCACCTATCCCAAGGGCAGACTTGGGCTTGCCACCAGGTGCCATACCCTGAATTCGCAGAAAGAACCCCATGGAGAAACGGGCAGTCAGATGCCCTCTTCATCCAAGATGTGGCAGCCATGTGGGTGGCAGGGGCTGTGCCGGGGATGGAGCGGAGACAGTCCCCCACCGTTCCCCATCCCAGTTCACGGGCCGTGTGCAGGGATCCTGTCGCCTCCTCTCTCCTGTGGTGAAAGCACTGGCGGAGACCGCGAGTCTGCCTGAGCGCCGGAGCAAAAGACAAAGCTTTACCTACCCCAGGAGATGGTAATAGGCATAGAGTGCCATGCTAGGGCACGCCGCTGCTGCAGGGTTGTGACTGTGTCTGCTAAGATCGGCTTAGCAAGGTGAACCCCCGGGCGTGAACTTGGAGCCTGGGAAAGCAAGGCCCAAGAGGCACCAGCTCTCCCGTGGCTCTTCTTCCCTGCCGCGACAGAGCGAACGACCAAAGCCTTGCTGAGGAAGCAGCAGCGATGTGCTGTTGGCCCCAAGCTGAATACCTCTGCGAAAGCATAGCAGCCGCTGGGAAATCAGAGTCGGTTCTGTGGGCTGCTGTTCCTGCTTGCCTTAGCCTAGTATTCGCAGCACAATGGGAGAAACGCATATGGAGCAAAAGCCTCGTTGCGCGGGCATCCCCTCTGGGAAAGCACAGCATACTTTGGGATTTCAGAGGTGGTTCTGTGGGATGCTCCTGTTATCGTGAGCTGGTCTCCACAGCACAGTGTAATAAACCCACATGGAGCGAAATCCTCTTTTCCTGGGCATCCCGTCTGCCTGAGACAGACGCGCGGTTGCGCCTGTGGAAAGAGCCTTATGGAAAGGGACACGTCTTTCACTGCGCTCCCCCAGGAGCATGTCTGGGGAAGGTGCAGCACGCTGCCCGGGGAGAAGAGCAGGAGCCGTTGGCCTTCTGGTCTGGAAACGGTTGCGAAGCAGGAGAGCCGGCCCTGGCAGGCACAGGGGCCGGTGGCCATACAAGTGTCACCCGCTCCCTGTGTAGAGAGACGGAAGCCTGGCTGCTAAGGGGACAGGAGGGGATGAGTAGGGCAGGGCACGTGCTCCACTCTTGGGAAGGAGTCTGGGCAGAAAGCATGCCTGTCCTGAGCCTCTGGGCCCAAGGAGACAGCAGCTTTGGACACCTGTCTCTGGTGGAGACATGTGCTTGCCACTAGGCGCCTACCCTCAACTCGCAGAAACAGCTCCCTGAAAGAAGTGGCAGCCAGTTTCCATCTTCCTCTCCTTTACTGTGGGCAAAGCATTGGCCTAGCCCGCGAGTCCGCCCGAGGGCCTGAGTAAAAAGCCAAGCGATGCCTACACTGGGAGATGGTAGTGTGCATAGGGTGCCATCCTAGGCTATGCACGCTACTGCCAGGTTCCGGCTGTGTCTGCGTAGTTCGGCCTGGCAGGGTGAACCAAGGGAGCGAACATGGAGCCCAGGAAAACAAGGCCCAAGAGGCACCAGCTCTCCCGCAGCTCCGCTTCCCTGACGGGAACCAAGTCTTGCTGAGGAAGCAGGGCCGAAGTGCGGTTCACTCCAAGCCCAAAGCCTCTGTGAAATCACAACATTTGTTGAGAAATCAGAGTCGGTACTGAGGGCTTATGCGGTTGGTTGCCTGAGCCCAGTCTCACAGTGGGAGAATCCCGCATACAGCGAAAGGCTCTTTGCCCGGGCATCTCCTCTGGGAAAGCACAGCATTCGTTGGGAAATCACAGTTGGGTTTGGGGATGCTGCTGCTTCTTGCCTGAGCTAGTCTGCGCAGCATGGTGGAAGATACCCGCATGGAGCGCAATTCTCTTTGCCCTAGCATGCCCTCTGCCTGAGAGAGAAACGTGGTTGCACATTGAAATGACCTTAAGGATAGAAACACGTCTGTCACCGCGCTCCCATGGAGCACGTCTGGGTAAGGCACAGCCCGCCGCCCCAGGAGAAGAGAAGGAGCCATTGGCCTTGTGGTCGGTAAACAGTAGGGAAGCAGGAGAGCCTGCCCTGGCAGGAACAGCAGTCGGTGGCGATACAAGTGTCACCCTCTCCCTGTGCGGAGAGATGGACGCCTGGCGGCTAAGGAGATATGAGGGAACAACTAGGGCAGGGGCGCGTGCTCCACTCTGAGGAAGGTGTCTGGGCAGAAGTCAGGCCTGTCCTGTGCCTCTGGTCCCAAGAGCACAGCATCTCTTGGCCACCTATCCCAAGGGCAGACTTGGGCTTGCCACCAGGTGCCATACCCTGAATTCGCAGAAAGAACCCCATGGAGAAAAACGGGCAGTCAGATGCCCTCTTCATCCAAGATGTGGCAGCCATGTGGGTGGCAGGGGCTGTGCCGGGGATGGAGCGGAGACAGTCCCCCACCGTTCCCCATCCCAGTTCACGGGCCGTGTGCAGGGATCCTGTCGCCTCCTCTCTCCTGTGGTGAAAGCACTGGCGGAGACCGCGAGTCTGCCTGAGCGCCGGAGCAAAAGACAAAGCTTTACCTACCCCAGGAGATGGTAATAGGCATAGAGTGCCATGCTAGGGCACGCCGCTGCTGCAGGGTTGTGACTGTGTCTGCTAAGATCGGCTTAGCAAGGTGAACCCCGGGCGTGAACTTGGAGCCTGGGAAAGCAAGGCCCAAGAGGCACCAGCTCTCCCGTGGCTCTTCTTCCCTGCCGCGACAGAGCGAACGACCAAAGCCTTGCTGAGGAAGCAGCAGCGATGTGCTGTTGGCCCCAAGCTGAATACCTCTGCGAAAGAAAGCATAGCAGCCGCTGGGAAATCAGAGTCGGTTCTGTGGGCTGCTGTTCCTGCTTGCCTTAGCCTAGTATTCGCAGCACAATGGGAGAAACGCATATGGAGCAAAAGCCTCGTTGCGCAGGCATCCGCTCTGGGAAAGCACAGCATACTTTGGGATTTCAGAGGTGGTTCTGTGGGATGCTCCTTTTATCGTGAGCTGGTCTCAACAGCACAGTGTAATAAACCCACATGGAGCGAAATCCTCTTTTCCTGGGCATCCCGTCTGCCTGAGACAGACGCGCGGTTGCGCCTGTGGAAAGAGCCTTATGGAAAGGGACACGTCTTTCACTGCGCTCCCCAGGAGCATGTCTGGGGAAGGTGCAGCACGCTGCCCGGGGAGAAGAGCAGGAGCCGTTGGCCTTCTGGTCTGGAAACGGTTGCGAAGCAGGAGAGCCGGCCCTGGCAGGCACAGGGGCCGGTGGCCATACAAGTGTCACCCGCTCCCTGTGTAGAGAGACGGAAGCCTGGCTGCTAAGGGGACAGGAGGGGATGAGTAGGGCAGGGCACGTGCTCCACTCTTGGGAAGGAGTCTGGGCAGAAAGCATGCCTGTCCTGAGCCTCTGGGCCCAAGGAGACAGCA
This sequence comes from Mustela putorius furo, assembly GCF_011764305.1. NCBI lineage: Eukaryota > Metazoa > Chordata > Mammalia > Carnivora > Mustelidae > Mustela > Mustela putorius. Next base: position 1,962,856 of record NW_025422413.1, on the reverse strand, counting down.
GCTTTGGACACCTGTCTCTGGTGGAGACATGTGCTTGCCACTAGGCGCCTACCCTCAACTCGCAGAAACAGCTCCCTGAAAGAAGTGGCAGCCAGTTTCCATCTTCCTCTCCTTTACTGTGGGCAAAGCATTGGCCTAGCCCGCGAGTCCGCCCGAGGGCCTGAGTAAAAGGCCAAGCGATGCCTACACTGGGAGATGGTAGTGTGCATAGGGTGCCATCCTAGGCTATGCACGCTACTGCCAGGGTTCCGGCTGTGTCTGCGTAGTTCGGCCTGGCAGGGTGAACCAAGGGAGCGAACATGGAGCCCAGGAAAACAAGGCCCAAGAGGCACCAGCTCTCCCGCAGCTCTTCTTCCCTGACACGAACCAAGCATTGCTGAGGAAGCAGGGCCGAAGTGCGGTTCGCTCCAAGCCCAAAGCCTCTGTGAAATCACAACATTTGTTGAGAAATCAGAGTCGGTACTGAGGGCTTATGCGGTTGGTTGCCTGAGCCCAGTCTCACAGTGGGAGAATCCCGCATACAGCGAAAGGCTCTTTGCCCGGGCATCTCCTCTGGGAAAGCACAGCATTCGTTGGGAAATCACAGTTGGGTTTGGGGATGCTGCTGCTTCTTGCCTGAGCTAGTCTGCGCAGCACGGTGGAAGATACCCACATGGAGCGCAATTCTCTTTGCCCTAGCATGCCCTCTGCCTGAGAGAGAAACGTGGTTGCACATTGAAATGACCTTAAGGATAGAAACACGTCTGTCACCGCGCTCCCATGGAGCAGTCTGGGTAAGGCACAGCCCGCCGCGCCCCAGGAGAAGAGAAGGAGCCATTGGCCTTGTGGTCGGTAAACAGTAGGGAAGCAGGAGAGCCTGCCCTGGCAGGAACAGCAGTCGGTGGCAATACAAGTGTCACCCTCTCCCTGTGCGGAGAGATGGACGCCTGGCGGCTAAGGAGACATGAGGAAACCCACTAGGGCAGGGGCACGTGCTCCACTCTGAGGAAGGGGTCTGGGCAGAAGTCAGGCCTGTCCTGTGCCTCTGGTCCCAAGAGCACAGCATCTCTTGGCCACCTATCCCAAGGGCAGACTTGGGCTTGCCACCAGGTGCCATACCCTGAATTCGCAGAAAGAACCCCATGGAGAAACGGGCAGTCAGATGCCCTCTTCATCCAAGATGTGGCAGCCATGTGGGTGGCAGGGGCTGTGCCGGGGATGGAGCGGAGACAGTCCCCCACCGTTCCCCATCCCAGTTCACGGGCCGTGTGCAGGGATCCTGTCGCCTCCTCTCTCCTGTGGTGAAAGCACTGGCGGAGACCGCGAGTCTGCCTGAGCGCCGGAGCAAAAGACAAAGCTTTACCTACCCCAGGAGATGGTAATAGGCATAGAGTGCCATGCTAGGGCACGCCGCTGCTGCAGGGTTTGTGACTGTGTCTGCTAAGATCGGCTTAGCAAGGTGAACCCCGGGCGTGAACTTGGAGCCTGGGAAAGCAAGGCCCAAGAGGCACCAGCTCTCCCGTGGCTCTTCTTCCCTGCCGCGACAGAGCGAACGACCAAAGCCTTGCTGAGGAAGCAGCAGCGATGTGCTGTTGGCCCCAAAGCTGAATACCTCTGCGAAAGCATAGCAGCCGCTGGGAAATCAGAGTCGGTTCTGTGGGCTGCTGTTCCTGCTTGCCTTAGCCTAGTATTCGCAGCACAATGGGAGAAACGCATATGGAGCAAAAGCCTCGTTGCGCAGGCATCCGCTCTGGGAAAGCACAGCATACTTTGGGATTTCAGAGGTGGTTCTGTGGGATGCTCCTGTTATCGTGAGCTGGTCTCCACAGCACAGTGTAATAAACCCACATGGAGCGAAATCCTCTTTTCCTGGGCATCCCGTCTGCCTGAGACAGACGCGCGGTTGCGCCTGTGGAAAGAGCCTTATGGAAAGGGACACGTCTTTCACTGCGCTCCCCAGGAGCATGTCTGGGGAAGGTGCAGCACGCAGCACGCTGCCCGGGGAGAAGAGCAGGAGCCGTTGGCCTTCTGGTCTGGAAACGGTTGCGAAGCAGGAGAGCCGGCCCTGGCAGGCACAGGGGCCGGTGGCCATACAAGTGTCACCCGCTCCCTGTGTAGAGAGACGGAAGCCTGGCTGCTAAGGGGACAGGAGGGGATGAGTAGGGCAGGGCACGTGCTCCACTCTTGGGAAGGAGTCTGGGCAGAAAGCATGCCTGTCCTGAGCCTCTGGGCCCAAGGAGACAGCAGCTTTGGACACCTGTCTCTGGTGGAGACATGTGCTTGCCACTAGGCGCCTCCCCTCAACTCGCAGAAACAGCTCCCTGAAAGAAGTGGCAGCCAGTTTCCATCTTCCTCTCCTTTACTGTGGGCAAAGCATTGGCCTAGCCCGCGAGTCCGCCCGAGGGCCTGAGTAAAAGGCCAAGCGATGCCTACACTGGGAGATGGTAGTGTGCATAGGGTGCCATCCTAGGCTATGCACGCTACTGCCGGGTTCCGGCTGTGTCTGCGTAGTTCGGCCTGGCAGGGTGAACCAAGGGAGCGAACATGGAGCCCAGGTAAACAAGGCCCAAGAGGCACCAGCTCTCCCGCAGCTCCGCTTCCCTGACGGGAACCAAGTCTTGTTGAGGAAGCATGGCCGAAATGCGGTTCACTCCAAGCCCAAAGCCTCTGTGAAATCACAACCTTTGCTGAGAAATCAGAGTCGGTACTGAGGGCTTATGCGGTTGGTTGCGTGAGCCCAGTCTCACAGTGTGAGAATCCCGCATACAGCGAAAGGCTCTTTGCCCGGGCATCTCCTCTGGGAAAGCACAGCATTCGTTGGGAAATCACAGTTGGGTTTGGGGATGCTGCTGCTTCTTGCCTGAGCTAGTCTGCGCAGCACGGTGGAGGATACCCGCATGGAGCGAAATTCTCTTTGCCCTAGCATGCCCTCTGCGTGAAGAGAAACGTGGTTGCACATTGAAATGACCTTAAGGATAGAAACAAGTCTGTCACCGCGCTCCCATGGAGCACGACTGGATAAGGCACAGCCCGCCGCCCCAGGAGAAGAGAAGGAGCCATTGGCCTTGTGGTCGGTAAACAGTAGGGAAGCAGGAGAGCCTGCCCTGGCAGGAACAGCAGTCGGTGGCAATACAAGTGTCACCCTCTCCCTGTGCGGAGAGATGGACGCCTGGCGGCTAAGGAGATATGAGGGAACAACTAGGGCAGGGGCGCGTGCTCCACTCTGAGGAAGGGGTCTGGGCAGAAGTCAGGCCTGTCCTGTGCCTCTGGTCACAAGAGCACAGCATCTCTTGGCCACCTATCCCAAGGGCAGACTTGGGCTTGCCTGGGAAAGCAAGGCCCAAGAGGCACCAGCTCTCCCGTGGCTCTTCTTCCCTGCCGCGACAGAGCGAACGACAAAAAGCCTTGCTGAGGAAGCAGCAGCGATGTGCTGTTGGCCCCAAGCTGAATACGTCTGCGAAAGCATAGCAGCCGCTGGGAAATCAGAGTCGGTTCTGTGGGCTGCTGTTCCTGCTTGCCTTAGCCTAGTATTCGCAGCACAATGGGAGAAAACGCATATGGAGCAAAAGCCTCTTTGCGCGAGCATCCCCTCTGGGAAAGCACAGCATACTTTGGGATTTCAGAGGTGGTTCTGTGGGATGCTCCTGTTATCGTGAGCTGGTCTCCACAGCACGGTGTAATAAACCCACATGGAGCGAAATCCTCTTTTCCTGGGCATCCCGTCTGCCTGAGAAAGACGCGCGGTTTGCGCCTGTGGAAAGAGCCTTATGGAAAGGGACACGTCTTTCACTGCGCTCCCATGGAGCACGCCTGGGGAAGCCACAGCACGCCGCGCCAGAAGAACAGGAGCCATTGGCCTTGTGGTCGGTAAACAGTAGGGAAGCAGAAGACCCTGCCCCGCAGGAACAGCGGCCGGTGGCAATACAAGTGCACCCGCTCCCCAGTGCGAGAGAAGGAAGTCTGGCAGCTACGGAGAGAGGAGGGGATGAGTAGTGCAGGAAACGTGCTCCACTCTTAGGAAGGAGTCTGGGCAGAAAGCATGCCTGTCCTGAGCCTCTGGGCCCAAGGAGACAGCAGCTTTGGACACCTGTCTCTGGTGGAGACATGTGCTTGCCACTAGGCGCCTACCCTCAACTCGCAGAAGAAACAGCTCCATGAAAGAAGAGGCAGCCAGTTTCTGTCTTCCTCTCTTTTACTGTGGGCAAAGCACTGGCCTAGCCCACGAGTCCGCCTGAGCGCCTGAGTAAAAGGCCAAGCGATGCCTACACTGGGAGATGGTAGTGTGCATAGGGTGCCATCCTAGGCTATGCACGCTACTGCCAGGTTCCGGCTGTGTCTGCGTAGTTCGGCCTGGCAGGGTGAACCAAGGGAGCGAACATGGAGCCCAGGAAAACAAGGCCCAGAGTCACCAGCTGTCCCGCAGCTCTCCTCTTCCCTGATGCGAACGAGCCTTGCTGAGGAAGCAGGGGCGAAGTGCGGTTCGCCAAGCCCAAAGCCTCTGTGAAATCACAACATTTGCTGAGAAATCAGAGTCGGTACTGAGGGCTTATGCTGTTGGTTGCCTGAGCCCAGTCTCAGAGTGGGAGAATCCCGCATACAGCGAAAGGCTCTTTGCCCGGGCCTCTTCTCTGGGAAAGCACAGCATTCGTTTGGAAATCACAGTTGGGTTTGGGGATGCTGCTGCTTCTTGCCTGAGCTAGTCTGCGCAGCACGGTGGAAGATACCTGCATGGCGCGAAATTCGCTTTGCCCAAGCATCCCCTCTGCCTGAGAGAGAAACGTGGTTGCACATCTGAAAGGCCCTTAAGGAAAGGGACACGTCTGTCACCGCGCTCCCATGGAGCACCTCTGGGGAAGGCGCAGCACGCCGCCCCAGGAGAAGAGAAGTAACCATTGGCCTTGTTGTCAGTAAACAGTAGGGAAGCAGGATAGCCTGCCCTGGCAGGAACAGCAATCGGTGGCAAGACAAGTGTCCCCCGCTCCCTGTGTGCAGAGATGGAAGCCTGGCTGCTAAGGAGACATGAGAGGACCACTAGGGCTGGGGCGCGTGCTCCCCTCTGAGGAAGGAGTCTGGACCGAAGGCAGGCCTGTCCTGTGCCTCTGGTCCCAAGTGGACAGCATCTCCTTGGCCACATGTCCCAAGGGCAGACTTGGGCTTGCCACCAGGTGCCATACCCTGAACTCCCAGAAACAACCCCATGGATAAACGTACAGTTAGATGCCGTCTTCCACCAAGATGTTGCAGCCATGTGGGTGGCAGGGGGTGTGCCGGGGAAGGAGTGGAGACAGTGCCACACAGTTCCCCATCACAGCGCAAGGGCCATTTGCAGGTTTCCTGTCGCTTCCTCTCTCCTGTGGTTAAGGCACTGGTTGAGACCGCGAGTCTGCCTGTGCGCCGGAGCAAAAGACAAAGACTTACCGACCCCAGGAGATGGTAATAGGCATAGAGTTCCATTCTAGGCCACGCACACTGCTGCAGGGTTGTGACTGTGTCTGCTAAGTTCGGCTTAGAAAGGTGAACCCCGGGCGTGAACTTGGTGCCTGGGAAAGCAAGGCCCAAGAGGCACCAGCTCTCCCGTGGCTCTTCTTCCCTGCCGCGACAGAGCGAACGACCAAAGCCTTGCTGAGGAAGCAGCAGCGAAGTGCGCTTTGAGCCAAGCTGAATAACTCTGGGAAAGCATAGCAGTCGCTGGGTAATCAGAGTCGGTTCTGTGGGCTGCTGTTGCTGCATGCCTTAGCCTAGTATTCGCAGCACAATGGGAGAAACCGCATAGAGGGAAAGCCTCTTTGCGCGGGCATCCCCTCTGGGAAAGCACATCATTCTTTGGGAAATCAGAGGTGGGTCTGTGGGATGCTCCTGTTTACCTGAGCTGGTATCCACAGCACGGTGTAGAGTGAAAATCCTCTTTGGAGCGAAAATCCACATGGAGCGAAATCCTCTTTTCCTGGGCATCCCCTCTGCCTGAGAGAGACGCGCGGTTTGCGCCTGCTGAAAGAGCCTTAAGGAAAGGGACACGTCTTTCACTGCGCTCCCCAGGAGCATGTCTGTGGAAGGTGCAGCACGCTGCCCGGGGAGAAGAGGAGTAGCCGTTGGCTTTCTTGTCTGGAAACGGTTGCGTGGCAGGAGAGCCGGCCCTGGCAGGCACAGCGGCCGGTGGCAATACAAGTGTCACCAGCACCCTGTGCAGAGAGACGGAAGCCTGGCTGCTAAGGAGACAGGAGGGGATGAGTAGGGCAGGGAGCGTGCTCCCTCTTAGGAAGGAGACTTGGCAGAAAGTATGCCTGTCCTGAGCCTCTGGTCCCAAGGAGACAGCAGCTTTGGCCACCTTTCTCTGGTGGAGACATGGGCTTGCCACCAGGCGCCTACCCTCAACTCGCAGAACGAGCTCCCTGAAAGAACTGGCAGCGAGTTTCCGTCTACCTCCAGGAGATGGAAGCGTTCTCGTATGCACGGTATGTCCAGGCAAGGAGTGGGGGCATTCCCCCACAGCTCCCCATTGCAGTGCGCGGGCGGTGTGATGGATCGTGTCGGCTCGCTTCTCCTGTGGGAAAGGCACTGGCCTAGTACCCGAGTCTGTCTGAGGGCCTGAGCCAAAGGCCAATCGTTGCCTACATGGAGAGATGGTAGTGTGCATACAGTGCCATCCTACGCCACTCTCGCTGCTGGAGTGTTGTCGCAGTGTCTGCTTAGTTCGGCCTGGCAGGGTGAACCCACGGCTCGAACATGGAGGCCGGGAAAGCAAGCCCAAAAAGGCACCAGTTCTCCCGCAGCTCTTCTTCCCTGACGGGAACCAAGCCTTGCTGAGGAAGCAAGGAGGAAGTGCAGATCGCTCCAAGCCCAAAGCCTCTTTGAAATCACATTTGCTGAGAAATCAGAGTCGGTACTGAGGGCTGATGCTGCTGGTTGCCTGAGCCCAGTCTCACAGTGGGAGAAACCCGCATACAGCGAAAGGCTCTTTGCCCGGGCATCTCCTCTGGGAAAGCACAGCATTCGTTGGGAAATCACAGTTGGGTTTGAAGATGCTGCTGCTTCTTGCCAGAGCTAGTCTTTGCAGCACGGTGTAGGATACCCGCATGGAGCGAAAAGCTCTTTGCCCTAGCATCCCCTCTGCCTGAGAAACGTGGTTACACATCTGAAAGGACCTTAAGGAAAGGGACACGTCTGTCACTGCGCTCCCATGGAGCACGTCTGGGGAAGGCGCAGCACGCCGTCCAGGAGAAGAGAAGGAGCCATTGGCCTTGTGGTCGGTAAACAGTAGGGAAGCAGGAGAGCCTGCCCTGGCAAAAACTGCCGCCGGTGGCAATACAAGTGCACCCGCTCCCTGTGCAGAGAGACGGAAACCTGGCTGCTATGGAGAGAGGAGTGATGAGTCGGGCAGGGCGCGTGCTCCACTCTTAGGAAGGAGTCTGCACAGAAAGCATGCCTGTCCTGAGCCTCTGGGCCCAAGGAGACAGCAGCTTTGGACACCTGTCTCTGGTGGAGACATGTGCTTGCCACTAGGCGCCTACCCTCAACTCGCAGAAACAGCTCCCTGAAAGAAGTGGCAGCCAGTTTCCATCTTCCTCTCCTTTACTGTGGGCAAAGCATTGGCCTAGCCCGCGAGTCCGCCCGAGGGCCTGAGTAAAAGGCCAAGCGATGCCTACACTGGGAGATGGTAGTGTGCATAGGGTGCCATCCTAGTCTATGCACGCTACTGCAGGGTTCCGGCTGTGTCTGCGTAGTTCGGCCTGGCAGGGTGAACCAAGGGAGCGAACATGGAGCCCAGGAAAACAAGGCCCAAGAGGCACCAGCTCTCCCGCAGCTCTTCTTCCCTGACACGAACCAAGCATTGCTGAGGAAGCAGGGCCGAAGTGCGGTTCGCTCCAAGCCCAAAAGCCTCTGTGAAATCACAACATTTGTTGAGAAATCAGAGTCGGTACTGAGGGCTTATGCCGTTGGTTGCCTGAGCCCAGTCTCACAGTGGGAGAATCCCGCATACAGTGAAAGGCTCTTTGCCCGGGCATCTCCTCTGGGAAAGCACAGCATTCGTTGGGAAATCACAGTTGGGTTTGGGGATGCTGCTGCTTCTTGCCTGAGCTAGTCTGCGCAGCACGGTGGAAGACACCCACATGGAGCGCAATTTTCTTTGCCCTAGCATGCCCTCTGCCTGAGAGAGAAACGTGGTTGCACATTGAAATCACCTTAAGAATAGAAACACGTCTGTCACCGCGCTCCCATGGAGCAGGTCTGGGTAAGGCACAGCCCGCCGCCCCAGGAGAAGAGAAGGAGCCATTGGCCTTGTGGTCGGTAAACAGTAGGGAAGCAGGAGAGCCTGCCCTGGCAGGAACAGCAGTCGGTGGCAATACAAGTGTCACCCTCTCCCTGTGCGGAGCGGAGAGATGGACGCCTGGCGGCTAAGGAGACATGAGGAAACCACTAGGGCAGGGGCACGTGCTCCACTCTGAGGAAGGGGTCTGGGCAGAAGTCAGGCCTGTCCTGTGCCTCTGGTCCCAAGAGCACAACATCTCTTGGCCACCTATCCCAAGGGCAGACTTGGGCTTGCCACCAGGTGCCATACCCTGAATTCGCAGAAAGAACCCCATGGAGAAACGGGCAGTCAGATGCCCTCTTCATCCAAGATGTGGCAGCCATGTGGGTGGCAGGGGCTGTGCCGGGGATGGAGCGGAGACAGTCCCCCACCGTTCCCCATCCCAGTTCACGGGCCGTGTGCAGGGATCCTGTCGCCTCCTCTCTCCTGTGGTGAAAGCACTGGCGGAGACCGTGAGTCTGCCTGAGCGCCGGAGCAAAAGACAAAGCTTTACCTACCCCAGGAGATGGTAATAGGCATAGAGTGCCATGCTAGGGCACGCCGCTGCTGCAGGGTTGTGACTGTTGTCTGCTAAGATCGGCTTAGCAAGGTGAACCCCGGGCGTGAACTTGGAGCCTGGGAAAGCAAGGCCCAAGAGGCACCAGCTCTCCCGTGGCTCTTCTTCCCTGCCGCGACAGAGCGAACGACCAAAGCCTTGCTGAGGAAGCAGCAGCGATGTGCTGTTGGCCCCAAGCTGAATGCCTCTGCGAAAGCATAGCAGCCGCTGGGAAATCAGAGTCGGTTCTGTGGGCTGCTTTTCCTGCTTGCCTTAGCCTAGTATTCGCAGCACAATGGGAGAAACGCGCATAGAGGAAAAGCCTCTTTGCGCGGGCATCCCCTCTGGGAAAGCACAGCATACTTTGGGATTTCAGAGGTCGATCTGTGGGATGCTCCTGCTATCGTGAGCTGGTCTCCACAGCACAGTGTAATAAACCCACATGGAGCGAAATCCTCTTTTCCTGGGCATCCCGTCTGCCTGAGACAGACGCGCGGTTGCGCCTGTGGAAAGAGCCTTATGGAAAGGGACACGTTTTTTCACTGCGCTCCCCAGGAGCATGTCTGGGGAAGGTGCAGCACGCTGCCCGGGGAGAAGAGCAGGAGCCGTTGGCCTTCTGGTCTGGAAACGGTTGCGAAGCAGGAGAGCCGGCCCTGGCAGGCACAGGGGCCGGTGGCCATACAAGTGTCACTCGCTCCCTGTGTAGAGAGACGGAAGTCTAGCTGCTAAGGGGACAGGAGGGGATGAGTAGGGCAGGGCACGTGCTCCACTCTTGGGAAGGAGTCTGGGCAGAAAGCATGCCTGTCCTGAGCCTCTGGGCCCAAGGAGACAGCAGCTTTGGACACCTCTCTCTGGTGGAGACATGTGCTTGTCACTAGGCGCCTACCCTCAACTCGCAGAAAAACAGCTCCCTGAAAGAAGTGGCAGCCAGTTTCCATCTTCCTCTCCTTTACTGTGGGCAAAGCATTGGCCTAGCCCGCGAGTCCGCCCGAGGGCCTGAGTAAAAAGCCAAGCGATGCCTACACTGGGAGATGGTAGTGTGCATAGGGTGCCATCCTAGGCTATGCACGCTACTGCCAGGTTCCGGCTGTGTCTGCGTAGTTCGGCCTGGCAGGGTGAACCAAGGGAGCGAACATGGAGCCCAGGAAAACAAGGCCCAAGAGGCACCAGCTCTCCCGCAGCTCCTCTTCCCTGACGGGAACCAAGTCTTGCTGAGGAAGCATGGCCGAAGTGCGGTTCACTCCAAGCCCAAAGCCTCTGTGAAATCACAACATTTGCTGAGAAATCAGAGTCGGTACTGAGGGCTTATGCGGTTGGTTGCCTGAGCCCAGTCTCACAGTGGGAGAATCCCGCATACAGCGAAAGGCTCTTTGCCCGGGCATCTCCTCTGGGAAAGCACAGCATTCGTTGGGAAATCACAGTTGGGTTTGGGGATGCTGCTGCTTCTTTGCCTGAGCTAGTCTGCGCAGCACGGTGGAGGATACCCGCATGGAGCGAAATTCTCTTTGCCCTAGCATGCCCTCTGCGTGAAGAGAAACGTGGTTGCACATTGAAATGACCTTAAGGATAGAAACAAGTCTGTCACCGCGCTCCCATGGAGCACGACTGGGTAAGGCACAGCCCGCCGCCCCAGGAGAAGAGAAGGAGCCATTGGCCTTGTGGTCGGTAAACAGTAGGGAAGCAGGAGAGCCTGCCCTGGCAGGAACAGCAGTCGGTGGCAATACAAGTGTCACCCTCTCCCTGTGCGGAGAGATGGACGCCTGGCGGCTAAGGAGATATGAGGGAACAACTAGGGCAGGGGCGCGTGCTCCACTCTGAGGAAGGTGTCTGGGCAGAAGTCAGGCCTGTCCTGTGCCTCTGGTCCCAAGAGCACAGCATCTCTTGGCCACCTATCCCAAGGGCAGACTTGGGCTTGCCACCAGGTGCCATACCCTGAATTCGCAGAAAGAACCCCATGGAGAAACGGGGCAGTCAGATGCCCTCTTCATCCAAGATGTGGCAGCCATGTGGGTGGCAGGGGCTGTGCCGGGGATGGAGCGGAGACAGTCCCCCACCGTTCCCCATCCCAGTTCACGGGCCGTGTGCAGGGATCCTGTCGCCTCCTCTCTCCTGTGGTGAAAGCACTGGCGGAGACCGCGAGTCTGCCTGAGCGCCGGAGCAAAAGACAAAGCTTTACCTACCCCAGGAGATGGTAAATAGGCATAGAGTGCCATGCTAGGGCACGCCGCTGCTGCAGGGTTGTGACTGTGTCTGCTAAGATCGGCTTAGCAAGGTGAACCCCGGGCGTGAACTTGGAGCCTGGGAAAGCAAGGCCCAAGAGGCACCAGCTCTCCCGTGGCTCTTCTTCCCTGCCGCGACAGAGCGAACGACCAAAGCCTTGCTGAGGAAGCAGCAGCGATGTGCTGTTGGCCCCAAGCTGAATACCTCTGCGAAAGCATAGCAGCCGCTGGGAAATCAGAGTCGGTTCTGTGGGCTGCTGTTCCTGCTTGCCTTAGCCTAGTATTCGCAGCACAATGGGAGAAACGCATATGGAGCAAAAGCCTCGTTGCGCAGGCATCCCCTCTGGGAAAGCACAGCATACTTTGGGATTTCAGAGGTGGTTCTGTGGGATGCTCCTTTTATCGTGAGCTGGTCTCCACAGCACAGTGTAATAAACCCACATGGAGCGAAATCCTCTTTTCCTGGGCATCCCGTCTGCCTGAGACAGACGCGCGGTTGCGCCTGTGGAAAGAGCCTTATGGAAAGGGACACGTCTTTCACTGCGCTCCCCAGGAGCATGTCTGGGGAAGGTGCAGCACGCTGCCCGGGGAGAAGAGCAGGAGCCGTTGGCCTTCTGGTCTGGAAACGGTTGCGAAGCAGGAGAGCCGGCCCTGGCAGGCACAGGGGCCGGTGGCCATACAAGTGTCACCCGCTCCCTGTGTAGAGAGACGGAAGCCTGGCTGCTAAGGGGACAGGAGGGGATGAGTAGGGCAGGGCACGTGCTCCACTCTTGGGAAGGAGTCTGGGCAGAAAGCATGCCTGTCCTGAGCCTCTGGGCCCAAGGAGACAGCAGCTTTGGACACCTGTCTCTGGTGGAGACATGTGCTTGCCACTAGGCGCCTACCCTCAACTCGCAGAAACAGCTCCCTGAAAGAAGTGGCAGCCAGTTTCCATCTTCCTCTCCTTTACTGTGGGCAAAGCATTGGCCTAGCCTGCGAGTCCGCCCGAGGGCCTGAGTAAAAAGCCAAGCGATGCCTACACTGGGAGATGGTAGTGTGCATAGGGTGCCATCCTAGGCTATGCACGCTACTGCCAGGTTCCGGCTGTGTCTGCGTAGTTCGGCCTGGCAGGGTGAACCAAGGGAGCGAACACGGAGCCCAGGAAAACATGGCCCAAGAGGCACCAGCTCTCCCGCAGCTCCTCTTCCCTGACGGGAACCAAGTGTTGCTGAGGAAGCATGGCCGAAGTGCGGTTCACTCCAAGCCCAAAGCCTCTGTGCAATCACAACATTTGCTGAGAAATCAGAGTCGGTACTGAGGGCTTATGCGGTTGGTTGCGTGAGCCCAGTCTCACAGTGGGAGAATCCCGCATACAGCGAAAGGCTCTTTGCCCGGGCATCTCCTCTGGGAAAGCACAGCATTCGTTGGGAAATCACAGTTGGGTTTGGGGATGCTGCTGCTTCTTGCCTGAGCTAGTCTGCGCAGCACGGTGGAGGATACCCGCATGGAGCGAAATTCTCTTTGCCCTAGCATGCCCTCTGCGTGAAGAGAAACGTGGTTGCACATTGAAATGACCTTAAGGATAGAAAACAAGTCTGTCACCGCGCTCCCCCATGGAGCACGACTGGTAAGGCACAGCCCGCCGCCCAAGGAGAAGAGAAGGAGCCATTGGCCTTGTGGTCGGTAAACAGTAGGGAAGCAGGAGAGCCTGCCCTGGCAGGAACAGCAGTCGGTGGCAATACAAGTGTCACCCTCTCCCTGTGCGGAGAGATGGACGCCTGGCGGCTAAGGAGATATGAGGGAAAAACTAGGGCAGGGGCGCGTGCTGCTCCACTCTGAGGAAGGTGTCTGGGCAGAAGTCAGGCCTGTCCTGTGCCTCTGGTCCCAAGAGCACAGCATCTCTTGGCCACCTATCCCAAGGGCAGACTTGGGCTTGCCACCAGGTGCCATACCCTGAATTCGCAGAAAGAACCCCATGGAGAAACGGGCAGTCAGATGCCCTCTTCATCCAAGATGTGGCAGCCATGTGGGTGGCAGGGGCTGTGCCGGGGATGGAGCGGAGACAGTCCCCCACCGTTCCCCATCCCAGTTCACGGGCCGTGTGCAGGGATCCTGTCGCCTCCTCTCTCCTGTGGTGAAAGCACTGGCGGAGACCGCGAGTCTGCCTGAGCGCCGGAGCAAAAGACAAAGCTTTACCTACCCCAGGAGATGGTAATAGGCATAGAGTGCCATGCTAGGGCACGCCGCTGCTGCAGGGTTGTGACTGTGTCTGCTAAGATCGGCTTAGCAAGGTGAACCCCGGGCGTGAACTTGGAGCCTGGGAAAGCAAGGCCCAAGAGGCACCAGCTCTCCCGTGGCTCTTCTTCCCTGCCGCGACAGAGCGAACGACCAAAGCCTTGCTGAGGAAGCAGCAGCGATGTGCTGTTGGCCCCAAGCTGAATACCTCTGCGAAAGCATAGCAGCCGCTGGGAAATCAGAGTCGGTTCTGTGGGCTGCTGTTCCTGCTTGCCTTAGCCTAGTATTCGCAGCACAATGGGAGAAACGCATATGGAGCAAAAGCCTCGTTGCGCAGGCATCCCCTCTGGGAAAGCACAGCATACTTTGGGATTTCAGAGGTGGTTCTGTGGGATGCTCCTGTTATCGTGAGCTGGTCTCCACAGCACAGTGTAATAAACCCACATGGAGCGAAATCCTCTTTTCCTGGGCATCCCGTCTGCCTGAGACAGACGCGCGGGTTGCGCCTGTGGAAAGAGCCTTATGGAAAGGGACACGTCTTTCACTGCGCTCCCCAGGAGCATGTCTGGGGAAGGTGCAGCACGCTGCCCGGGGAGAAGAGCAGGAGCCGTTGGCCTTCTGGTCTGGAAACGGTTGCGAAGCAGGAGAGCCGGCCCTGGCAGGCACAGGGGCCGGTGGCCATACAAGTGTCACCCGCTCCCTGTGTAGAGAGACGGAAGCCTGGCTGCTAAGGGGACAGGAGGGGATGAGTAGGGCAGGGCACGTGCTCCACTCTTGGGAAGGAGTCTGGGCAGAAAGCATGCCTGTCCTGAGCCTCTGGGCCCAAGGAGACAGCAGCTTTGGACACCTGTCTCTGGTGGAGACATGTGCTTGCCACTAGGCGCCTACCCTCAACTCGCAGAAACAGCTCCCTGAAAGAAGTGGCAGCCAGTTTCCATCTTCCTCTCCTTTACTGTGGGCAAAGCATTGGCCTAGCCCGCGAGTCCGCCCGAGGGCCTGAGTAAAAGGCCAAGCGATGCCTACACTGGGAGATGGTAGTGTGCATAGGGTGCCATCCTAGGCTATGCACGCTACTGCAGGGTTCCGGCTGTGTCTGCGTAGTTCGGCCCTGCAGGGTGAACCAAGGGAGCGAACATGGAGCCCAGGAAAACAAGGCCCAAGAGGCACCAGCTCTCCCGCAGCTCTTCTTCCCTGACACGAACCAAGCATTGCTGAGGAAGCAGGGCCGAAGTGCGGTTCGCTCCAAGCCCAAAGCCTCTGTGAAATCACAACATTTGTTGAGAAATCAGAGTCGGTACTGAGGGCTTATGCGGTTGGTTGCCTGAGCCCAGTCTCACAGTGGGAGAATCCCGCATACAGCGAAAGGCTCTTTGCCCGGGCATCTCCTCTGGGAAAGCACAGCATTCGTTGGGAAATCACAGTTGGGTTTGGGGATGCTGCTGCTTCTTGCCTGAGCTAGTCTGCGCAGCACGGTGGAAGATACCCACATGGAGCGCAATTTTCTTTGCCCTAGCATGCCCTCTGCCTGAGAGAGAAACGTGGTTGCACATTGAAATGACCTTAAGGATAGAAACACGTCTGTCACCGCGCTCCCCCTGGAGCAGGTCTGGGTAAGGCACAGCCCGCCGCCCCAGGAGAAGAGAAGGAGCCATTGGCCTTGTGGTCGGTAAACAGTAGGGAAGCAGGAGAGCCTGCCCTGGCAGGAACAGCAGTCGGTGGCAATACAAGTGTCACCCTCTCCCTGTGCGGAGAGATGGACGCCTGGCGGCTAAGGAGACATGAGGAAACCACTAGGGCAGGGGCACGTGCTCCAATCTGAGGAAGGGGTCTGGGCAGAAGTCAGGCCTGTCCTGTGCCTCTGGTCCCAAGAGCACAGCATCTCTTGGCCACCTATCCCAAGGGCAGACTTGGGCTTGCCACCAGGTGCCATACCCTGAATTCGCAGAAAGAACCCCATGGAGAAACGGGCAGTCAGATGCCCTCTTCATCCAAGATGTGGCAGCCATGTGGGTGGCAGGGGCTGTGCCGGGGATGGAGCGGGGACAGTCCCCCACCGTTCCCCATCCCAGTTCACGGGCCGTGTGCAGGGATCCTGTCGCCTCCTCTCTCCTGTGGTGAAAGCACTGGCGGAGACCGCGAGTCTGCCTGAGCGCCGGAGCAAAAGACAAAGCTTTACCTACCCCAGGAGATGGGTAATAGGCATAGAGTGCCATGCTAGGGCACGCCGCTGCTGCAGGGTTGTGACTGTGTCTGCTAAGATCGGCTTAGCAAGGTGAACCCCGGGCGCGTGAACTTGGAGCCTGGGAAAGCAAGGCCCAAGAGGCACCAGCTCTCCCGTGGCTCTTCTTCCCTGCCGCGACAGAGCGAACGACCAAAGCCTTGCTGAGGAAGCAGCAGCGATGTGCTGTTGGCCCCAAGCTGAATACCTCTGCGAAAGCATAGCAGCCGCTGGGAAATCAGAGTCGGTTCTGTGGGCTGCTGTTCCTGCTTGCCTTAGCCTAGTATTCGCAGCACAATGGGAGAAACGCATATGGAGCAAAAGCCTCGTTGCGCAGGCATCCGCTCTGGGAAAGCACAGCATACTTTGGGATTTCAGAGGTGGTTCTGTGGGATGCTCCTTTTATCGTGAGCTGGTCTCAACAGCACAGTGTAATAAACCCACATGGAGCGAAATCCTCTTTTCCTGGGCATCCCGTCTGCCTGAGACAGACGCGCGGTTGCGCCTGTGGAAAGAGCCTTATGGAAAGGGACACGTCTTTCACTGCGCTCCCCAGGAGCATGTCTGGGGAAGGTGCAGCACGCTGCCCGGGGAGAAGAGCAGGAGCCGTTGGCCTTCTGGTCTGGAAACGGTTGCGAAGCAGGAGAGCCGGCCCTGGCAGGCACAGGGGCCGGTGGCCATACAAGTGTCACCCGCTCCCTGTGTAGAGAGACGGAAGCCTGGCTGCTAAGGGGACAGGAGGGGATGAGTAGGGCAGGGCACGTGCTCCACTCTTGGGAAGGAGTCTGGGCAGAAAGCATGCCTGTCCTGAGCCTCTGGGCCCAAGGAGACAGCAGCTTTGGACACCTGTCTCTGGTGGAGACATGTGCTTGCCACTAGGCGCCTCCCCTCAACTCGCAGAAACAGCTCCCTGAAAGAAGTGGCAGCCAGTTTCCATCTTCCTCTCCTTTACGGTGGGCAAAGCATTGGCCTAGCCCGCGAGTCCGCCCGAGGGCCTGAGTAAAAGGCCAAGCGATGCCTACACTGGGAGATGGTAGTGTGCATAGGGTGCCATCCTAGGCTATGCACGCTACTGCCAGGTTCCGGCTGTGTCTGCGTAGTTCGGCCTGGCAGGGTGAACCAAGGGAGCGAACATGGAGCCCAGGTAAACAAGGCCCAAGAGGCACCAGCTCTCCCGCAGCTCCGCTTCCCTGACGGGAACCAAGTCTTGCTGAGGAAGCATGGCCGAAATGCGGTTCACTCCAAGCCCAAAGCCTCTGTGAAATCACAACCTTTGCTGAGAAATCAGAGTCGGTACTGAGGGCTTATGCGGTTGGTTGCGTGAGCCCAGTCTCACAGTGTGAGAATCCCGCATACAGCGAAAGGCTCTTTGCCCGGGCATCTCCTCTGGGAAAGCACAGCATTAGTTGGGAAATCACAGTTGGGTTTGGGGATGCTGCTGCTTCTTGCCTGAGCTAGTCTGCGCAGCACGGTGGATGATACCCGCATGGAGCGGAATTCTCTTTGCCCTAGCATGCCCTCTGCGTGAAGAGAAACTTGGTTGCACATTGAAATGACTTTAAGGATACAAACAAGTCTGTCACCGCGCTCCCATGGAGCACGACTGGATAAGGCACAGCCCGCCGCCCCAGGAGAAGAGAAGGAGCCATTGGCCTTGTGGTCGGTAAACAGTAGGGAAGCAGGAGAGCCTGCCCTGGCAGGAACAGCAGTCGGTGGCAATACAAGTGTCACCCTCTCCCTGTGCGGAGAGATGGACGCCTGGCGGCTAAGGAGATATGAGGGAACAACTAGGGCAGGGGCGCGTGCTCCACTCTGAGGAAGGGGTCTGGGCAGAAGTCAGGCCTGTCCTGTGCCTCTGGTCACAAGAGCACAGCATCTCTTGGCCACCTATCCCAAGGGCAGACTTGGGCTTGCCTGGGAAAGCAAGGCCCAAGAGGCACCAGCTCTCCCGTGGCTCTTCTTCCCTGCCGCGACAGAGCGAACGACAAAAGCCTTGCTGAGGAAGCAGCAGCGATGTGCTGTTGGCCCCAAGCTGAATACGTCTGCGAAAGCATAGCAGCCGCTGGGAAATCAGAGTCGGTTCTGTGGGCTGCTGTTCCTGCTTGCCTTAGCCTAGTATTCGCAGCACAATGGGAGAAAACGCATATGGAGCAAAAGCCTCTTTGCGCGAGCATCCCCTCTGGGAAAGCACAGCATACTTTGGGATTTCAGAGGTGGTTCTGTGGGATGCTCCTGTTATCGTGAGCTGGTCTCCACAGCACGGTGTAATAAACCCCACATGGAGCGAAATCCTCTTTTCCTGGGCATCCCGTCTGCCTGAGAAAGACGCGCGGTTGCGCCTGTGGAAAGAGCCTTATGGAAAGGGACACGTCTTTCACTGCGCTCCCATGGAGCACGCCTGGGGAAGCCACAGCACGCCGCGCCAGAAGAACAGGAGCCATTGGCCTTGTGGTCGGTAAACAGTAGGGAAGCAGAAGACCCTGCCCTGGCAGGAACAGCGGCCGGTGGCAATACAAGTGCACCCGCTCCCAGTGCGAGAGAAGGAAGTCTGGCAGCTACGGAGAGAGGAGGGGATGAGTAGTGCAGGAAACGTGCTCCACTCTTAGGAAGGAGTCTGGGCAGAAAGCATGCCTGTCCTGAGCCTCTGGGCCCAAGGAGACAGCAGCTTTGGACACCTGTCTCTGGTGGAGACATGTGCTTGCCACTAGGCGCCTACCCTCAACTCGCAGAAACAGCTCCATGAAAGAAGAGGCAGCCAGTTTCTGTCTTCCTCTCTTTTACTGTGGGCAAAGCACTGGCCTAGCCCACGAGTCCGCCTGAGCGCCTGAGTAAAAGGCCAAGCGATGCCTACACTGGGAGATGGTAGTGTGCATAGGGGTGCCATCCTAGGCTATGCACGCTACTGCCAGGTTCCGGCTGTGTCTGCGTAGTTCGGCCTGGCAGGGTGAACCAAGGGAGCGAACATGGAGCCCAGGAAAACAAGGCCCAGAGTCACCAGCTGTCCCGCAGCTCCTCTTCCCTGATGCGAACGAGCCTTGCTGAGGAAGCAGGGGCGAAGTGCGGTTCGCCAAGCCCAAAGCCTCTGTGAAATCACAACATTTGCTGAGAAATCAGAGTCGGTACTGAGGGCTTATGCTGTTGGTTGCCTGAGCCCAGTCTCAGAGTGGGAGAATCCCGCATACAGCGAAAGGCTCTTTGCCCGGGCCTCTTCTCTGGGAAAGCACAGCATTCGTTTGGAAATCACAGTTGGGTTTTGGGATGCTGCTGCTTCTTGCCTGAGCTAGTCTGCGCAGCACGGTGGAAGATACCTGCATGGCGCGAAATTCGCTTTGCCCAAGCATCCCCTCTGCCTGAGAGAGAAACGTGGTTGCACATCTGAAAGGCCCTTAAGGAAAGGGACACGTCTGTCACCGCGCTCCCATGGAGCACCTCTGGGGAAGGCGCAGCACGCCGCCCCAGGAGAAGAGAAGTAACCATTGGCCTTGTTGTCAGTAAACAGTAGGGAAGCAGGATAGCCTGCCCTGGCAGGAACAGCAATCGGTGGCAAGACAAGTGTCCCCCGCTCCCTGTGTGCAGAGATGGAAGCCTGGCTGCTAAGGAGACATGAGAGGACCACTAGGGCTGGGGCGCGTGCTCCCCTCTGAGGAAGGAGTCTGGACCGAAGGCAGGCCTGTCCTGTGCCTCTGGTCCCAAGTGGACAGCATCTCCTTGGCCACATGTCCCAAGGGCAGACTTGGGCTTGCCACCAGGTGCCATACCCTGAACTCCCAGAAACAACCCCATGGATAAACGTACAGTTAGATGCCGTCTTCCACCAAGATGTTGCAGCCATGTGGGTGGCAGGGGGTGTGCCGGGGAAGGAGTGGAGACAGTGCCACACAGTTCCCCATCACAGCGCAAGGGCCATTTGCAGGTTTCCTGTCGCTTCCTCTCTCCTGTGGTTAAGGCACTGGTTGAGACCGCGAGTCTGCCTGTGCGCCGGAGCAAAAGACAAAGACTTACCGACCCCAGGAGATGGTAATAGGCATAGAGTTCCATTCTAGGCCACGCACACTGCTGCAGGGTTGTGACTGTGTCTGCTAAGTTCGGCTTAGAAAGGTGAACCCCGGGCGTGAACTTGGTGCCTGGGAAAGCAAGGCCCAAGAGGCACCAGCTCTCCCGTGGCTCTTCTTCCCTGCCGCGACAGAGCGAACGACCAAAGCCTTGCTGAGGAAGCAGCAGCGAAGTGCGCTTTGAGCCAAGCTGAATAACTCTGGGAAAGCATAGCAGTCGCTGGGTAATCAGAGTCGGTTCTGTGGGCTGCTGTTGCTGCATGCCTTAGCCTAGTATTCGCAGCACAATGGGAGAAACCCGCATAGAGGGAAAGCCTCTTTGCGCGGGCATCCCCTCTGGGAAAGCACATCATTCTTTGGGAAATCAGAGGCGGGTCTGTGGGATGCTCCTGTTTACCTGAGCTGGTATCCACAGCACGGTGTAGAGTGAAAATCCTCTTTGGAGCGAAAATCCACATGGAGCGAAATCCTCTTTTCCTGGGCATCCCCTCTGCCTGAGAGAGACGCGCGGTTGCGCCTGCTGAAAGAGCCTTAAGGAAAGGGACACGTCTTTCACTGCGCTCCCCAGGAGCATGTCTGTGGAAGGTGCAGCACGCTGCCCGGGGAGAAGAGAGGAGTAGCCGTTGGCTTTCTTGTCTGGAAACGGTTGCGTGGCAGGAGAGCCGGCCCTGGCAGGCACAGCGGCCGGTGGCAATACAAGTGTCACCAGCACCCTGTGCAGAGAGACGGAAGCCTGGCTGCTAAGGAGACAGGAGGGGATGAGTAGGGCAGGGAGCGTGCTCCCCTCTTAGGAAGGAGACTTGGCAGAAAGTATGCCTGTCCTGAGCCTCTGGTCCCAAGGAGACAGCAGCTTTGGCCACCTTTCTCTGGTGGAGACATGGGCTTGCCACCAGGCGCCTACCCTCAACTCGCAGAACGAGCTCCCTGAAAGAACTGGCAGCGAGTTTCCGTCTACCTCCAGGAGATGGAAGCGTTCTCGTATGCACGGTATGTCCAGGCAAGGAGTGGGGGCATTCCCCCACAGCTCCCCATTGCAGTGCGCGGGCGGTGTGATGGATCGTGTCGGCTCGCTTCTCCTGTGGGAAAGGCACTGGCCTAGTACCCGAGTCTGTCTGAGGGCCTGAGCCAAAGGCCAATCGTTGCCTACATGGAGAGATGGTAGTGTGCATACAGTGCCATCCTACGCCACTCTCGCTGCTGGAGTGTTGTCGCAGTGTCTGCTTAGTTCGGCCTGGCAGGGTGAACCCACGGCTCGAACATGGAGGCCGGGAAAGCAAGCCCAAAAAGGCACCAGTTCTCCCGCAGCTCTTCTTCCCTGACGGGAACCAAGCCTTGCTGAGGAAGCAAGGAGGAAGTGCAGATCGCTCCAAGCCCAAAGCCTCTTTGAAATCACATTTGCTGAGAAATCAGAGTCGGTACTGAGGGCTGATGCTGCTGGTTGCCTGAGCCCAGTCTCACAGTGGGAGAAACCCGCATACAGCGAAAGGCTCTTTGCCCGGGCATCTCCTCTGGGAAAGCACAGCATTCGTTGGGAAATCACAGTTGGGTTTGAAGATGCTGCTGCTTCTTGCCAGAGCTAGTCTTTGCAGCACGGTGTAGGATACCCGCATGGAGCGAAAAGCTCTTTGCCCTAGCATCCCCTCTGCCTGAGAAACGTGGTTACACATCTGAAAGGACCTTAAGGAAAGGGACACGTCTGTCACTGCGCTCCCCATGGAGCACGTCTGGGGAAGGCGCAGCACGCCGTCCAGGAGAAGAGAAGGAGCCATTGGCCTTGTGGTCGGTAAACAGTGGGGAAGCAGGAGAGCCTGCCCTGGCAAAAACTGCCGCCGGTGGCAATACAAGTGCACCCGCTCCCTGTGCAGAGAGACGGAAACCTGGCTGCTATGGAGAGAGGAGTGATGAGTCGGGCAGGGCGCGTGCTCCACTCTTAGGAAGGAGTCTGCACAGAAAGCATGCCTGTCCTGAGCCTCTGGGCCCAAGGAGACAGCAGCTTTGGACACCTGTCTCTGGTGGAGACATGTGCTTGCCACTAGGCGCCTACCCTCAACTCGCAGAAACAGCTCCCTGAAAGAAGTGGCAGCCAGTTTCCATCTTCCTCTCCTTTACTGTGGGCAAAGCATTGGCCTAGCCCGCGAGTCCGCCCGAGGGCCTGAGTAAAAGGCCAAGCGATGCCTACACTGGGAGATGGTAGTGTGCATAGGGTGCCATCCTAGTCTATGCACGCTACTGCAGGGTTCCGGCTGTGTCTGCGTAGTTCGGCCTGGCAGGGTGAACCAAGGGAGCGAACATGGAGCCCAGGAAAACAAGGCCCAAGAGGCACCAGCTCTCCCGCAGCTCTTCTTCCCTGACACGAACCAAGCATTGCTGAGGAAGCAGGGCCGAAGTGCGGTTCGCTCCAAGCCCAAAGCCTCTGTGAAATCACAACATTTGTTGAGAAATCAGAGTCGGTACTGAGGGCTTATGCCGTTGGTTGCCTGAGCCCAGTCTCACAGTGGGAGAATCCCGCATACAGTGAAAGGCTCTTTGCCCGGGCATCTCCTCTGGGAAAGCACAGCATTCGTTGGGAAATCACAGTTGGGTTTGGGGATGCTGCTGCTTCTTGCCTGAGCTAGTCTGCGCAGCACGGTGGAAGACACCCACATGGAGCGCAATTTTCTTTGCCCTAGCATGCCCTCTGCCTGAGAGAGAAACGTGGTTGCACATTGAAATCACCTTAAGAATAGAAACACGTCTGTCACCGCGCTCCCATGGAGCAGGTCTGGGTAAGGCACAGCCCGCCGCCCCAGGAGAAGAGAAGGAGCCATTGGCCTTGTGGTCGGTAAACAGTAGGGAAGCAGGAGAGCCTGCCCTGGCAGGAACAGCAGTCGGTGGCAATACAAGTGTCACCCTCTCCCTGTGCGGAGAGATGGACGCCTGGCGGCTAAGGAGACATGAGGAAACCACTAGGGCAGGGGCACGTGCTCCACTCTGAGGAAGGGGTCTGGGCAGAAGTCAGGCCTGTCCTGTGCCTCTGGTCCCAAGAGCACAACATCTCTTGGCCACCTATCCCAAGGGCAGACTTGGGCTTGCCACCAGGTGCCATACCCTGAATTCGCAGAAAACCCCCATGGAGAAACGGGCAGTCAGATGCCCTCTTCATCCAAGATGTGGCAGCCATGTGGGTGGCAGGGGCTGTGCCGGGGATGGAGCGGAGACAGTCCCCCACCGTTCCCCATCCCAGTTCACGGGCCGTGTGCAGGGATCCTGTCGCCTCCTCTCTCCTGTGGTGAAAGCACTGGCGGAGACCGTGAGTCTGCCTGAGCGCCGGAGCAAAAGACAAAGCTTTACCTACCCCAGGAGATGGTAATAGGCATAGAGTGCCATGCTAGGGCACGCCGCTGCTGCAGGGTTGTGACTGTGTCTGCTAAGATCGGCTTAGCAAGGTGAACCCCGAGCGTGAACTTGGAGCCTGGGAAAGCAAGGCCCAAGAGGCACCAGCTCTCCCGTGGCTCTTCTTCCCTGCCGCGACAGAGCGAACGACCAAAGCCTTGCTGAGGAAGCAGCAGCGATGTGCTGTTGGCCCCAAGCTGAATGCCTCTGCGAAAGCATAGCAGCCGCTGGGAAATCAGAGTCGGTTCTGTGGGCTGCTTTTCCTGCTTGCCTTAGCCTAGTATTCGCAGCACAATGGGAGAAACGCGCATAGAGGAAAAGCCTCTTTGCGCGGGCATCCCCTCTGGGAAAGCACAGCATACTTTGGGATTTCAGAGGTCGATCTGTGGGATGCTCCTGCTATCGTGAGCTGGTCTCCACAGCACAGTGTAATAAACCCACATGGAGCGAAATCCTCTTTTCCTGGGCATCCCGTCTGCCTGAGACAGACGCGCGGTTGCGCCTGTGGAAAGAGCCTTATGGAAAGGGACACGTTTTTCACTGCGCTCCCCAGGAGCATGTCTGGGGAAGGTGCAGCACGCTGCCCGGGGAGAAGAGCAGGAGCCGTTGGCCTTCTGGTCTGGAAACGGTTGCGAAGCAGGAGAGCCGGCCCTGGCAGGCACAGGGGCCGGTGGCCATACAAGTGTCACTCGCTCCCTGTGTAGAGAGACGGAAGTCTAGCTGCTAAGGGGACAGGAGGGGATGAGTAGGGCAGGGCACGTGCTCCACTCTTGGGAAGGAGTCTGGGCAGAAAGCATGCCTGTCCTGAGCCTCTGGGCCCAAGGAGACAGCAGCTTTGGACACCTCTCTCTGGTGGAGACATGTGCTTGCCACTAGGCGCCTACCCTCAACTCGCAGAAACAGCTCCCTGAAAGAAGTGGCAGCCAGATTCCATCTTCCTCTCCTTTACTGTGGGCAAAGCATTGGCCTAGCCCGCGAGTCCGCCCGAGGGCCTGAGTAAAAAGCCAAGCCAAGCGATGCCTACACTGGGAGATGGTAGTGTGCATAGGGTGCCATCCTAGGCTATGCACGCTACTGCCAGGTTCCGGCTGTGTCTGCGTAGTTCGGCCTGGCAGGGTGAACCAAGGGAGCGAACATGGAGCCCAGGAAAACAAGGCCCAAGAGGCACCAGCTCTCCCGCAGCTCCTCTTCCCTGACGGGAACCAAGTCTTGCTGAGGAATCATGGCCGAAGTGCGGTTCACTCCAAGCCCAAAGCCTCTGTGCAATCACAACATTTGCTGAGAAATCAGAGTCGGTACTGAGGGCTTATGCGGTTGGTTGCCTGAGCCCAGTCTCACAGTGGGAGAATCCCGCATACAGCGAAAGGCTCTTTGCCCGGGCATCTCCTCTGGGAAAGCACAGCATTCGTTGGGAAATCACAGTTGGGTTTGGGGATGCTGCTGCTTCTTGCCTGAGCTAGTCTGCGCAGCACGGTGGAGGATACCCGCATGGAGCGAAATTCTCTTTGCCCTAGCATGCCCTCTGCGTGAAGAGAAACGTGGTTGCACATTGAAATGACCTTAAGGATAGAAACAAGTCTGTCACCGCGCTCCCATGGAGCACGACTGGATAAGGCACAGCCCGCCGCCCCAGGAGAAGAGAAGGAGCCATTGGCCTTGTGGTCGGTAAACAGTAGGGAAGCAGGAGAGCCTGCCCTGGCAGGAACAGCAGTCGGTGGCAATACAAGTGTCACCCTCTCCCTGTGCGGAGAGATGGACGCCTGGCGGCTAAGGAGATATGAGGGAACAACTAGGGCAGGGGCGCGTGCTCCACTCTGAGGAAGGGGGGTGTCTGGGCAGAAGTCAGGCCTGTCCTGTGCCTCTGGTCCCAAGAGCACAGCATCTCTTGGCCACCTATCCCAAGGGCAGACTTGGGCTTGCCTGGGAAAGCAAGGCCCAAGAGGCACCAGCTCTCCCGTGGCTCTTCTTCCCTGCCGCGACAGAGCGAACGACAAAAGCCTTGCTGAGGAAGCAGCAGCGATGTGCTGTTGGCCCCAAGCTGAATACGTCTGCGAAAGCATAGCAGCCGCTGGGAAATCAGAGTCGGTTCTGTGGGCTGCTGTTCCTGCTTGCCTTAGCCTAGTATTCGCAGCACAATGGGAGAAACGCATATGGAGCAAAAGCCTCTTTGCGCGAGCATCCCCTCTGGGAAAGCACAGCATACTTTGGGATTTCAGAGGTGGTTCTGTGGGATGCTCCTGTTATCGTGAGCTGGTCTCCACAGCACGGTGTAATAAACCCACATGGAGCGAAATCCTCTTTTCCTGGGCATCCCGTCTGCCTGAGAAAGACGCGCGGTTGCGCCTGTGGAAAGAGCCTTATGGAAAGGGACACGTCTTTCACTGCGCTCCCATGGAGCACGCCTGGGGAAGCCACAGCACGCCGCGCCAGAAGAACAGGAGCCATTGGCCTTGTGGTCGGTAAACAGTAGGGAAGCAGAAGACCCTGCCCTGGCAGGAACAGCGGCCGGTGGCAATACAAGTGCACCCGCTCCCAGTGCGAGAGAAGGAAGTCTGGCAGCTACGGAGAGAGGAGGGGATGAGTAGTGCAGGAAAACGTGCTCCACTCTTAGGAAGGAGTCTGGGCAGAAAGCATGCCTGTCCTGAGCCTCTGGGCCCCAAGGAGACAGCAGCTTTGGACACCTGTCTCTGGTGGAGACATGTGCTTGCCACTAGGCGCCTACCCTCAACTCGCAGAAGAAACAGCTCCATGAAAGAAGAGGCAGCCAGTTTCTGTCTTCCTCTCTTTTACTGTGGGCAAAGCACTGGCCTAGCCCACGAGTCCGCCTGAGCGCCTGAGTAAAAGGCCAAGCGATGCCTACACTGGGAGATGGTAGTGTGCATAGGGTGCCATCCTAGGCTATGCACGCTACTGCCAGGTTCCGGCTGTGTCTGCGTAGTTAGTTCGGCCTGGCAGGGTGAACCAAGGGAGCGAACATGGAGCCCAGGAAAACAAGGCCCAGAGTCACCAGCTGTCCCGCAGCTCCTCTTCCCTGATGCGAACGAGCCTTGCTGAGGAAGCAGGGGCGAAGTGCGGTTCGCCAAGCCCAAAGCCTCTGTGAAATCACAACATTTGCTGAGAAATCAGAGTCGGTACTGAGGGCTTATGCTGTTGGTTGCCTGAGCCCAGTCTCAGAGTGGGAGAATCCCGCATACAGCGAAAGGCTCTTTGCCCGGGCCTCTTCTCTGGGAAAGCACAGCATTCGTTTGGAAATCACAGTTGGGTTTTGGGATGCTGCTGCTTCTTGCCTGAGCTAGTCTGCGCAGCACGGTGGAAGATACCTGCATGGCGCGAAATTCGCTTTGCCCAAGCATCCCCTCTGCCTGAGAGAGAAACGTGGTTGCACATCTGAAAGGCCCTTAAGGAAAGGGACACGTCTGTCACCGCGCTCCCATGGAGCACCTCTGGGGAAGGCGCAGCAGCACGCCGCCCCAGGAGAAGAGAAGTAACCATTGGCCTTGTTGTCAGTAAACAGTAGGGAAGCAGGATAGCCTGCCCTGGCAGGAACAGCAATCGGTGGCAAGACAAGTGTCCCCCGCTCCCTGTGTGCAGAGATGGAAGCCTGGCTGCTAAGGAGACATGAGAGGACCACTAGGGCTGGGGCGCGTGCTCCCCTCTGAGGAAGGAGTCTGGACCGAAGGCAGGCCTGTCCTGTGCCTCTGGTCCCAAGTGGACAGCATCTCCTTGGCCACATGTCCCAAGGGCAGACTTGGGCTTGCCACCAGGTGCCATACCCTGAACTCCCAGAAACAACCCCATGGATAAACGTACAGTTAGTTAGATGCCGTCTTCCACCAAGATGTTGCAGCCATGTGGGTGGCAGGGGGTGTGCCGGGGAAGGAGTGGAGACAGTGCCACACACAGTTCCCCATCACAGCGCAAGGGCCATTTGCAGGTTTCCTGTCGCTTCCTCTCTCCTGTGGTTAAGGCACTGGTTGAGACCGCGAGTCTGCCTGTGCGCCGGAGCAAAAGACAAAAGACTTACCGACCCCAGGAGATGGTAATAGGCATAGAGTTCCATTCTAGGCCACGCACACTGCTGCAGGGTTGTGACTGTGTCTGCTAAGTTCGGCTTAGAAAGGTGAACCCCGGGCGTGAACTTGGTGCCTGGGAAAGCAAGGCCCAAGAGGCACCAGCTCTCCCGTGGCTCTTCTTCCCTGCCGCGACAGAGCGCGAACGACCAAAGCCTTGCTGAGGAAGCAGCAGCGAAGTGCGCTTTGAGCCAAGCTGAATAACTCTGGGAAAGCATAGCAGTCGCTGGGTAATCAGAGTCGGTTCTGTGGGCTGCTGTTGCTGCATGCCTTAGCCTAGTATTCGCAGCACAATGGGAGAAACCGCATAGAGGGAAAGCCTCTTTGCGCGGGCATCCCCTCTGGGAAAGCACATCATTCTTTGGGAAATCAGAGGCGGGTCTGTGGGATGCTCCTGTTTACCTGAGCTGGTATCCACAGCACGGTGTAGAGTGAAAATCCTCTTTGGAGCGAAAATCCACATGGAGCGAAATCCTCTTTTCCTGGGCATCCCCTCTGCCTGAGAGAGACGCGCGGTTGCGCCTGCTGAAAGAGCCTTAAGGAAAGGGACACGTCTTTCACTGCGCTCCCCAGGAGCATGTCTGTGGAAGGTGCAGCACGCTGCCCGGGGAGAAGAGGAGTAGCCGTTGGCTTTCTTGTCTGGAAACGGTTGCGTGGCAGGAGAGCCGGCCCTGGCAGGCACAGCGGCCGGTGGCAATACAAGTGTCACCAGCACCCTGTGCAGAGAGACGGAAGCCTGGCTGCTAAGGAGACAGGAGGGGATGAGTAGGGCAGGGAGCGTGCTCCCCTCTTAGGAAGGAGACTTGGCAGAAAGTATGCCTGTCCTGAGCCTCTGGTCCCAAGGAGACAGCAGCTTTGGCCACCTTTCTCTGGTGGAGACATGGGCTTGCCACCAGGCGCCTACCCTCAACTCGCAGAACGAGCTCCCTGAAAGAACTGGCAGCGAGTTTCCGTCTACCTCCAGGAGATGGAAGCGTTCTCGTATGCACGGTATGTCCAGGCAAGGAGTGGGGGCATTCCCCCACAGCTCCCCATTGCAGTGCGCGGGCGGTGTGTGATGGATCGTGTCGGCTCGCTTCTCCTGTGGGGAAAGGCACTGGCCTAGTACCCGAGTCTGTCTGAGGGCCTGAGCCAAAGGCCAATCGTTGCCTACATGGAGAGATGGTAGTGTGCATACAGTGCCATCCTACGCCACTCTCGCTGCTGGAGTGTTGTCGCAGTGTCTGCTTAGTTCGGCCTGGCAGGGTGAACCCACGGCTCGAACATGGAGGCCGGGAAAGCAAGCCCAAAAAGGCACCAGTTCTCCCGCAGCTCTTCTTCCCTGACGGGAACCAAGCCTTGCTGAGGAAGCAAGGAGGAAGTGCAGATCGCTCCAAGCCCAAAGCCTCTTTGAAATCACATTTGCTGAGAAATCAGAGTCGGTACTGAGGGCTGATGCTGCTGGTTGCCTGAGCCCAGTCTCACAGTGGGAGAAACCCGCATACAGCGAAAGGCTCTTTGCCCGGGCATCTCCTCTGGGAAAGCACAGCATTCGTTGGGAAATCACAGTTGGGTTTGAAGATGCTGCTGCTGCTTCTTGCCAGAGCTAGTCTTTGCAGCACGGTGTAGGATACCCGCATGGAGCGAAAAGCTCTTTGCCCTAGCATCCCCTCTGCCTGAGAAACGTGGTTACACATCTGAAAGGACCTTAAGGAAAGGGACACGTCTGTCACTGCGCTCCCCCATGGAGCACGTCTGGGGAAGGCGCAGCACGCCGTCCAGGAGAAGAGAAGGAGCCATTGGCCTTGTGGTCGGTAAACAGTGGGGAAGCAGGAGAGAGCCTGCCCTGGCAAAAACTGCCGCCGGTGGCAATACAAGTGCACCCGCTCCCTGTGCAGCAGAGAGACGGAAACCTGGCTGCTATGGAGAGAGGAGTGATGAGTCGGGCAGGGCGCGTGCTCCACTCTTAGGAAGGAGTCTGCACAGAAAGCATGCCTGTCCTGAGCCTCTGGGCCCAAGGAGACAGCAGCTTTGGACACCTGTCTCTGGTGGAGACATGTGCTTGCCACTAGGCGCCTACCCTCAACTCGCAGAAACAGCTCCCTGAAAGAAGTGGCAGCCAGTTTCCATCTTCCTCTCCTTTACTGTGGGCAAAGCATTGGCCTAGCCCGCGAGTCCGCCCGAGGGCCTGAGTAAAAGGCCAAGCGATGCCTACACTGGGAGATGGTAGTGTGCATAGGGTGCCATCCTAGTCTATGCACGCTACTGCAGGGTTCCGGCTGTGTCTGCGTAGTTCGGCCTGGCAGGGTGAACCAAGGGAGCGAACATGGAGCCCAGGAAAACAAGGCCCAAGAGGCACCAGCTCTCCCGCAGCTCTTCTTCCCTGACACGAACCAAACCAAGTCTTGCTGAGGAAGCAGGGCCGAAGTGCGGTTCGCTCCAAGCCCAAAGCCTCTGTGAAATCACAACATTTGTTGAGAAATCAGAGTCGGTACTGAGGGCTTATGCCGTTGGTTGCCTGAGCCCAGTCTCACAGTGGGAGAATCCCGCATACAGTGAAAGGCTCTTTGCCCGGGCATCTCCTCTGGGAAAGCACAGCATTCGTTGGGAAATCACAGTTGGGTTTGGGGATGCTGCTGCTTGCTTCTTGCCTGAGCTAGTCTGCGCAGCACGGTGGAAGACACCCACATGGAGCGCAATTTTCTTTGCCCTAGCATGCCCTCTGCCTGAGAGAGAAACGTGGTTGCACATTGAAATCACCTTAAGAATAGAAACACGTCTGTCACCGCGCTCCCATGGAGCAGGTCTGGGTAAGGCACAGCCCGCCGCCCCAGGAGAAGAGAAGGAGCCATTGGCCTTGTGGTCGGTAAACAGTAGGGAAGCAGGAGAGCCTGCCCTGGCAGGAACAGCAGTCGGTGGCAATACAAGTGTCACCCTCTCCCTGTGCGGAGAGATGGACGCCTGGCGGCTAAGGAGACATGAGGAAACCACTAGGGCAGGGGCACGTGCTCCACTCTGAGGAAGGGGTCTGGGCAGAAGTCAGGCCTGTCCTGTGCCTCTGGTCCCAAGAGCACAACATCTCTTGGCCACCTATCCCAAGGGCAGACTTGGGCTTGCCACCAGGTGCCATACCCTGAATTCGCAGAAAGAACCCCATGGAGAAACGGGCAGTCAGATGCCCTCTTCATCCAAGATGTGGCAGCCATGTGGGTGGCAGGGGCTGTGCCGGGGATGGAGCGGAGACAGTCCCCCACCGTTCCCCATCCCAGTTCACGGGCCGTGTGCAGGGATCCTGTCGCCTCCTCTCTCCTGTGGTGAAAGCACTGGCGGAGACCGTGAGTCTGCCTGAGCGCCGGAGCAAAAGACAAAGCTTTACCTACCCCAGGAGATGGTAATAGGCATAGAGTGCCATGCTAGGGCACGCCGCTGCTGCAGGGTTGTGACTGTGTCTGCTAAGATCGGCTTAGCAAGGTGAACCCCGAGCGTGAACTTGGAGCCTGGGAAAGCAAGGCCCAAGAGGCACCAGCTCTCCCGTGGCTCTTCTTCCCTGCCGCGACAGAGCGAACGACCAAAGCCTTGCTGAGGAAGCAGCAGCGATGTGCTGTTGGCCCCAAGCTGAATGCCTCTGCGAAAGCATAGCAGCCGCTGGGAAATCAGAGTCGGTTCTGTGGGCTGCTTTTCCTGCTTGCCTTAGCCTAGTATTCGCAGCACAATGGGAGAAACGCGCATAGAGGAAAAAGCCTCTTTGCGCGGGCATCCCCTCTGGGAAAGCACAGCATACTTTGGGATTTCAGAGGTCGATCTGTGGGATGCTCCTGCTATCGTGAGCTGGTCTCCACAGCACAGTGTAATAAACCCACATGGAGCGAAATCCTCTTTTCCTGGGCATCCCGTCTGCCTGAGACAGACGCGCGGTTGCGCCTGTGGAAAGAGCCTTATGGAAAGGGACACGTTTTTCACTGCGCTCCCCAGGAGCATGTCTGGGGAAGGTGCAGCACGCTGCCCGGGGAGAAGAGCAGGAGCCGTTGGCCTTCTGGTCTGGAAACGGTTGCGAAGCAGGAGAGCCGGCCCTGGCAGGCACAGGGGCCGGTGGCCATACAAGTGTCACTCGCTCCCTGTGTAGAGAGACGGAAGTCTAGCTGCTAAGGGGACAGGAGGGGATGAGTAGGGCAGGGCACGTGCTCCACTCTTGGGAAGGAGTCTGGGCAGAAAGCATGCCTGTCCTGAGCCTCTGGGCCCAAGGAGACAGCAGCTTTGGACACCTCTCTCTGGTGGAGACATGTGCTTGCCACTAGGCGCCTACCCTCAACTCGCAGAAACAGCTCCCTGAAAGAAGTGGCAGCCAGTTTCCATCTTCCTCTCCTTTACTGTGGGCAAAGCATTGGCCTAGCCCGCGAGTCCGCCCGAGGGCCTGAGTAAAAAGCCAAGCGATGCCTACACTGGGAGATGGTAGTGTGCATAGGGTGCCATCCTAGGCTATGCACGCTACTGCCAGGTTCCGGCTGTGTCTGCGTAGTTCGGCCTGGCAGGGTGAACCAAGGGAGCGAACATGGAGCCCAGGAAAACAAGGCCCAAGAGGCACCAGCTCTCCCGCAGCTCCTCTTCCCTGACGGGAACCAAGTCTTGCTGAGGAATCATGGCCGAAGTGCGGTTCACTCCAAGCCCAAAGCCTCTGTGCAATCACAACATTTGCTGAGAAATCAGAGTCGGTACTGAGGGCTTATGCGGTTGGTTGCCTGAGCCCAGTCTCACAGTGGGAGAATCCCGCATACAGCGAAAGGCTCTTTGCCCGGGCATCTCCTCTGGGAAAGCACAGCATTCGTTGGGAAATCACAGTTGGGTTTGGGGATGCTGCTGCTTCTTGCCTGAGCTAGTCTGCGCAGCACGGTGGAGGATACCCGCATGGAGCGAAATTCTCTTTGCCCTAGCATGCCCTCTGCGTGAAGAGAAACGTGGTTGCACATTGAAATGACCTTAAGGATAGAAACAAGTCTGTCACCGCGCTCCCATGGAGCACGACTGGGTAAGGCACAGCCCGCCGCCCCAGGAGAAGAGAAGGAGCCATTGGCCTTGTGGTCGGTAAACAGTAGGGAAGCAGGAGAGCCTGCCCTGGCAGGAACAGCAGTTGGTGGCAATACAAGTGTCACCCTCTCCCTGTGCGGAGAGATGGACGCCTGGCGGCTAATGAGATATGAGGGAACAACTAGGGCAGGGGCGCGTGCTCCACAATGAGGAAGGTGTCTGGGCAGAAGTCAGGCCTGTCCTGTGCCTCTGGTCCCAAGAGCACAGCATCTCTTGGCCACCTATCCCAAGGGCAGACTTGGGCTTGCCACCAGGTGCCATACCCTGAATTCGCAGAAAGAACCCCATGGAGAAACGGGCAGTCAGATGCCCTCTTCATCCAAGATGTGGCAGCCATGTGGGTGGCAGGGGCTGTGCCGGGGATGGAGCGGAGACAGTCCCCTACCGTTCCCCATCCCAGTTCACGGGCCGTGTGCAGGGATCCTGTCGCCTCCTCTCTCCTGTGGTGAAAGCACTGGCGGAGACCGCGAGTCTGCCTGAGCGCCGGAGCAAAAGACAAAGCTTTACCTACCCCAGGAGATGGTAATAGGCATAGAGTGCCATGCTAGGGCACGCCGCTGCTGCAGGGTTGTGACTGTGTCTGCTAAGATCGGCTTAGCAAGGTTAACCCCGGGCGTGAACTTGGAGCCTGGGAAAGCAAGGCCCAAGAGGCACCAGCTCTCCTGTGGCTCTTCTTCCCTGCCGCGACAGAGCGAACGACCAAAGCCTTGCTGAGGAAGCAGCAGCGATGTGCTGTTGGCCCCAAGCTGAATGCCTCTGCGAAAGCATAGCAGCCGCTGGGAAATCAGAGTCGGTTCTGTGGGCTGCTTTTCCTGCTTGCCTTAGCCTAGTATTCGCAGCACAATGGGAGAAACGCGCATAGAGCAAAAGCTTCTTTGCTCGGGCATCCCCTCTGGGAAAGCACAGCATACTTTGGGATTTCAGAGGTCGATCTGTGGGATGCTCCTGCTATCGTGAGCTGGTCTCCACAGCACAGTGTAATAAACCCACATGGAGCGAAATCCTCTTTTCCTGGGCATCCCGTCTGCCTGAGACAGACGCGCGGTTGCGCCTGTGGAAAGAGCCTTATGGTAAGTGACACGTCTTTCACTGCGCTCCCCAGGAGCATGTCTGGGGAAGGTGCAGCACGCTGCCCGGGGAGAAGAGCAGGAGCCGTTGGCCTTCTGGTCTGGAAACGGTTGCGAAGCAGGAGAGCTGGCCCTGGCAGGCACAGGGGCCGGTGGCCATACAAGTGTCACTCGCTCCCTGTGTAGAGAGACGGAAGCCTGGCTGCTAAGGGGACAGGAGGGGATGAGTAGGGCAGGGCACGTGCTCCACTCTTGGGAAGGAGTCTGGGCAGAAAGCATGCCTGTCCTGAGCCTCTGGGCCCAAGGAGACAGCAGCTTTGGACACCTGTCTCTGGTGGAGACATGTGCTTGCCACTAGGCGCCTACCCTCAACTCGCAGAAACAGCTCCCTGAAAGAAGTGGCAGCCAGTTTCCATCTTCCTCTCCTTTACTGTGGGCAAAGCATTGGCCTAGCCCGCGAGTCCGCCCGAGGGCCTGAGTAAAAAGCCAAGCGATGCCTACACTGGGAGATGGTAGTGTGCATAGGGTGCCATCCTAGGCTATGCACGCTACTGCCAGGTTCCGGCTGTGTCTGCGTAGGTCGGCCTGGCAGGGTGAACCAAGGGAGCGAACATGGAGCCCAGGAAAACAAGGCCCAAGAGGCACCAGCTCTCCCGCAGCTCCTCTTCCCTGACGGGAACCAAGTCTTGCTGAGGAAGCATGGCCGAAGTGCGGTTCACTCCAAGCCCAAAGCCTCTGTGAAATCACAACATTTGCTGAGAAATCAGAGTCGGTACTGAGGGCTTATGCGGTTGGTTGCGTGAGCCCAGTCTCACAGTGGGAGAATCCCGCATACAGCGAAAGGCTCTTTGCCCGGGCATCTCCTCTGGGAAAGCACAGCATTCGTTGGGAAATCACAGTTGGGTTTGGGGATGCTGCTGCTTCTTGCCTGAGCTAGTCTGCGCAGCACGGTGGAGGATACCCGCATGGAGCGAAATTCTCTTTGCCCTAGCATGCCCTCTGCGTGAAGAGAAACGTGGTTGCACATTGAAATGACCTTAAGGATAGAAACAAGTCTGTCACCGCGCTCCCATGGAGCACGACTGGGTAAGGCACAGCCCGCCGCCCCAGGAGAAGAGAAGGAGCCATTGGCCTTGTGGTCGGTAAACAGTAGGGAAGCAGGAGAGCCTGCCCTGGCAGGAACAGCAGTCGGTGGCAATACAAGTGTCACCCTCTCCCTGTGCGGAGAGATGGACGCCTGGCGGCTAAGGAGATATGAGGGAACAACTAGGGCAGGGGCGCGTGCTCCACTCTGAGGAAGGTGTCTGGGCAGAAGTCAGGCCTGTCCTGTGCCTCTGGTCCCAAGAGCACAGCATCTCTTGGCCACCTATCCCAAGGGCAGACTTGGGCTTGCCACCAGGTGCCATACCCTGAATTCGCAGAAAGAACCCCATGGAGAAACGGGCAGTCAGATGCCCTCTTCATCCAAGATGTGGCAGCCATGTGGGTGGCAGGGGCTGTGCCGGGGATGGAGCGGAGACAGTCCCCCACCGTTCCCCATCCCAGTTCACGGGCCGTGTGCAGGGATCCTGTCGCCTCCTCTCTCCTGTGGTGAAAGCACTGGCTGAGACCGCGAGTCTGCCTGAGCGCCGGAGCAAAAGACAAAGCTTTACCTACCCCAGGAGATGGTAATAGGCATAGAGTGCCATGCTAGGGCACGCCGCTGCTGCAGGGTTGTGACTGTGTCTGCTAAGATTGGCTTAGCAAGGTGAACCCCGGGCGTGAACTTGGAGCCTGGGAAAGCAAGGCCCAAGAGGCACCAGCTCTCCCGTGGCTCTTCTTCCCTGCCGCGACAGAGCGAATGACCAAAGCCTTGCTGAGGAAGCAGCAGCGATATGCTGTTGGCCCCAAGCTGAATACCTCTGCGAAAGCATAGCAGCCGCTGGGAAATCAGAGTCGGTTCTGTGGGCTGCTGTTCCTGCTTGCCTTAGCCTAGTATTCGCAGCACAATGGGAGAAACGCATATGGAGCAAAAGCCTCGTTGCGCGGGCATCCCCTCTGGGAAAGCACAGCATACTTTGGGATTTCAGAGGTGGTTCTGTGGTATGCTCCTGTTATCGTGAGCTGGTCTCCACAGCACAGTGTAATAAACCCACATGGAGCGAAATCCTCTTTTCCTGGGCATCCCGTCTGCCTGAGACAGACGCGCGGTTGCGCCTGTGGAAAGAGCCTTATGGAAAGGGACACGTCTTTCTTCACTGCGCTCCCCAGGAGCATGTCTGGGGAAGGTGCAGCACGCTGCCCGGGGAGAAGAGCAGGAGCCGTTGGCCTTCTGGTCTGGAAACGGTTTTGCGAAGCAGGAGAGCCGGCCCTGGCAGGCACAGGGGCCGGTGGCCATACAAGTGTCACCCGCTCCCTGTGTAGAGAGACGGAAGCCTGGCTGCTAAGGGGACAGGAGGGGATGAGTAGGGCAGGGCACGTGCTCCACTCTTGGGAAGGAGTCTGGGCAGAAAGCATGCCTGTCCTGAGCCTCTGGGCCCAAGGAGACAGCAGCTTTGGACACCTGTCTCTGGTGGAGACATGTGCTTGCCACTAGGCGCCTACCCTCAACTCGCAGAAACAGCTCCCTGAAAGAAGTGGCAGCCAGTTTCCATCTTCCTCTCCTTTACTGTGGGCAAAGCATTGGCCTAGCCCGCGAGTCCGCCCGAGGGCCTGAGTAAAAGGCCAAGCGATGCCTACACTGGGAGATGGTAGTGTGCATAGGGTGCCATCCTAGGCTATGCACGCTACTGCAGGGTTCCGGCTGTGTCTGCGTAGTTCGGCCTGGCAGGGTGAACCAAGGGAGCGAACATGGAGCCCAGGAAAACAAGGCCCAAGAGGCACCAGCTCTCCCGTAGCTCTTCTTCCCTGACACGAACCAAGCATTGCTGAGGAAGCAGGGCCGAAGTGCGGTTCGCTCCAAGCCCAAAGCCTCTGTGAAATCACAACATTTGTTGAGAAATCAGAGTCGGTACTGAGGGCTTATGCGGTTGGTTGCCTGAGCCCAGTCTCACAGTGGGAGAATCCCGCATACAGCGAAAGGCTCTTTGCCCGGGCATCTCCTCTGGGAAAGCACAGCATTCGTTGGGAAATCACAGTTGGGTTTGGGGATGCTGCTGCTTCTTGCCTGAGCTAGTCTGCGCAGCACGGTGGAAGATACCCACATGGAGCGCAATTTTCTTTGCCCTAGCATGCCCTCTACCTGAGAGAGAAACGTGGTTGCACATTGAAATGACCTTAAGGATAGAAACACGTCTGTCACCGCGCTCCCATGGAGCAGGTCTGGGTAAGGCACAGCCCGCCGCCCCAGGAGAAGAGAAGGAGCCATTGGCCTTGTGGTCGGTAAACAGTAGGGAAGCAGGAGAGCCTGCCCTGGCAGGAACAGCAGTCGGTGGCAATACAAGTGTCACCCTCTCCCTGTGCGGAGAGATGGACGCCTGGCGGCTAAGGAGACATGAGGAAACCACTAGGGCAGGGGCACGTGCTCCACTCTGAGGAAGGGGTCTGGGCAGAAGTCAGGCCTGTCCTGTGCCTCTGGTCCCAAGAGCACAGCATCTCTTGGCCACCTATCCCAAGGGCAGACTTGGGCTTGCCACCAGGTGCCATACCCTGAATTCGCAGAAAGAACCCCATGGAGAAACGGGCAGTCAGATGCCCTCTTCATCCAAGATGTGGCAGCCATGTGGGTGGCAGGGGCTGTGCCGGGGATGGAGCGGAGACAGTCCCCCACCGTTCCCCATCCCAGTTCACGGGCCGTGTGCAGGGATCCTGTCGCCTCCTCTCTCCTGTGGTGAAAGCACTGGCGGAGACCGCGAGTCTGCCTGAGCGCCGGAGCAAAAGACAAAGCTTTACCTACCCCAGGAGATGGTAATAGGCATAGAGTGCCATGCTAGGGCACGCCGCTGCTGCAGGGTTGTGACTGTGTCTGCTAAGATCGGCTTAGCAAGGTGAACCCCGGGCGTGAACTTGGAGCCTGGGAAAGCAAGGCCCAAGAGGCACCAGCTCTCCCGTGGCTCTTCTTCCCCTGCCGCGACAGAGCGAACGACCAAAGCCTTGCTGAGGAAGCAGCAGCGATGTGCTGTTGGCCCCAAGCTGAATACCTCTGCGAAAGCATAGCAGCCGCTGGGAAATCAGAGTCGGTTCTGTGGGCTGCTGTTCCTGCTTGCCTTAGACTAGTATTCGCAGCACAATGGGAGAAACGCGCATAGAGCAAAAGCCTCTTTGCGCGGGCATCCCCTCTGGGAAAGCACAGCATACTTTGGGATTTCAGAGGTCGATCTGTGGGATGCTCCTTCTATCGTGAGCTGGTCTCCACAGCACAGTGTAATAAACCCACATGGAGCGAAATCCTCTTTTCCTGGGCATCCCGTCTGCCTGAGACAGACGCGCGGTTGCGCCTGTGGAAAGAGCCTTATGGAAAGGGACACGTCTTTCACTGCGCTCCCCAGGAGCATGTCTGGGGAAGGTGCAGCACGCTGCCCGGGGAGAAGAGCAGGAGCCGTTGGCCTTCTGGTCTGGAAACGGTTGCGAAGCAGGAGAGCCGGCCCTGGCAGGCACAGGGGCCGGTGGCCATACAAGTGTCACCCGCTCCCTGTGTAGAGAGACGGAAGCCTGGCTGCTAAGGGGACAGGAGGGGATGAGTAGGGCAGGGCACGTGCTCCACTCTTGGGAAGGAGTCTGGGCAGAAAGCATGCCTGTCCTGAGCCTCTGGGCCCAAGGAGACAGCAGCTTTGGACACCTGTCTCTGGTGGAGACATGTGCTTGCCACTAGGCGCCTACCCTCAACTCGCAGAAACAGCTCCCTGAAAGAAGTGGCAGCCAGTTTCCATCTTCCTCTCCTTTACTGTGGGCAAAGCATTGGCCTAGCCCGCGAGTCCGCCCGAGGGCCTGAGTAAAAAGCCAAGCGATGCCTACACTGGGAGATGGTCGTGTGCATAGGGTGCCATCCTAGGCTATGCACGCTACTGCCAGGTTCCGGCTGTGTCTGCGTAGGTCGGCCTGGCAGGGTGAACCAAGGGAGCGAACATGGAGCCCAGGAAAACAAGGCCCAAGAGGCACCAGCTCTCCCGCAGCTCCTCTTCCCTGACGGGAACCAAGTCTTGTTGAGGAAGCATGGCCGAAGTGCGGTTCACTCTAAGCCCAAAGCCTCTGTGAAATCACAACATTTGTTGAGAAATCACAGTCGGTACTGAGGGCTTATGCGGTTGGTTGCCTGAGCCCATTCTCACAGTGGGAGAATCCCGCATACAGCGAAAGGCTCTTTGCCCGGGCATCTCCTCTGGGAAAGCACAGCATTAGTTGGGAAATCACAGTTGGGTTTGGGGATGCTGCTGCTTCTTGCCTGAGCTAGTCTGCGCAGCACGGTGGAAGATACCCACAGGGAGCGCAATTCTCTTTGCCCTAGCATGCCCTCTGCCTGAGAGAGAAACGTGGTTGCACATTGAAATGACCTTAAGGATAGAAACACGTCTGTCACCGCGCTCCCATGGAGCAGGTCTGGGTAAGGCACAGCCCGCCGCCCCAGGAGAAGAGAAGGAGCCATTGGCCTTGTGGTCGGTAAACAGTAGGGAAGCAGGAGAGCCTGCCCTGGCAGGAACAGCAGTCGGTGGCAATACAAGTGTCACCCTCTCCCTGTGCGGAGAGATGGAAGCCTGGCCGCTAAGGAGACATGAGGAAATCACTAGGGTAGGGGCACGTGCTCCACTCTGAGGAAGGGGTCTGGGCAGAAGTCAGGCCTGTCCTGTGCCTCTGGTCCCAAGAGCACAGCATCTCTTGGCCACCTATCCCAAGGGCAGACTTGGGCTTGCCACCAGGTGCCATACCCTGAATTCGCAGAAAGAACCCCATGGAGA
Organism: Mustela putorius furo; assembly: GCF_011764305.1. Taxonomy (NCBI): domain Eukaryota; kingdom Metazoa; phylum Chordata; class Mammalia; order Carnivora; family Mustelidae; genus Mustela; species Mustela putorius. Next base: position 1,923,891 of record NW_025422413.1, on the reverse strand, counting down.
AACGGGCAGTCAGATGCCCTCTTCATCCAAGATGTGGCAGCCATGTGGGTGGCAGGGGCTGTGCCGGGGATGGAGCGGGGACAGTCCCCCACCGTTCCCCATCCCAGTTCACGGGCCGTGTGCAGGGATCCTGTCGCCTCCTCTCTCCTGTGGTGAAAGCACTGGCGGAGACCGCGAGTCTGCCTGAGCGCCGGAGCAAAAGACAAAGCTTTACCTACCCCAGGAGATGGTAATAGGCATAGAGTGCCATGCTAGGGCACGCCGCTGCTGCAGGGTTGTGACTGTGTGTCTGCTAAGATCGGCTTAGCAAGGTGAACCCCGGGCGTGAACTTGGAGCCTGGGAAAGCAAGGCCCAAGAGGCACCAGCTCTCCCGTGGCTCTTCTTCCCTGCCGCGACAGAGCGAACGACCAAAGCCTTGCTGAGGAAGCAGCAGCGATGTGCTGTTGGCCCCAAGCTGAATACCTCTGCGAAAGCATAGCAGCCGCTGGGAAATCAGAGTCGGTTCTGTGGGCTGCTGTTCCTGCTTGCCTTAGCCTAGTATTCGCAGCACAATGGGAGAAACGCATATGGAGCAAAAGCCTCGTTGCGCAGGCATCCGCTCTGGGAAAGCACAGCATACTTTGGGATTTCAGAGGTGGTTCTGTGGGATGCTCCTTTTATCGTGAGCTGGTCTCAACAGCACAGTGTAATAAACCCACATGGAGCGAAATCCTCTTTTCCTGGGCATCCCGTCTGCCTGAGACAGACGCGCGGTTGCGCCTGTGGAAAGAGCCTTATGGAAAGGGACACGTCTTTCACTGCGCTCCCCAGGAGCATGTCTGGGGAAGGTGCAGCACGCTGCCCGGGGAGAAGAGCAGGAGCCGTTGGCCTTCTGGTCTGGAAACGGTTGCGAAGCAGGAGAGCCGGCCCTGGCAGGCACAGGGGCCGGTGGCCATACAAGTGTCACCCGCTCCCTGTGTAGAGAGACGGAAGCCTGGCTGCTAAGGGGACAGGAGGGGATGAGTAGGGCAGGGCACGTGCTCCACTCTTGGGAAGGAGTCTGGGCAGAAAGCATGCCTGTCCTGAGCCTCTGGGCCCAAGGAGACAGCAGCTTTGGACACCTGTCTCTGGTGGAGACATGTGCTTGCCACTAGGCGCCTACGCCTCAACTCGCAGAAACAGCTCCCTGAAAGAAGTGGCAGCCAGTTTCCATCTTCCTCTCCTTTACTGTGGGCAAAGCATTGGCCTAGCCCGCGAGTCCGCCCGAGGGCCTGAGTAAAAGGCCAAGCGATGCCTACACTGGGAGATGGTAGTGTGCATAGGGTGCCATCCTAGGCTATGCACGCTACTGCAGGGTTCCGGCTGTGTCTGCGTAGTTCGGCCTGGCAGGGTGAACCAAGGGAGCGAACATGGAGCCCAGGAAAACAAGGCCCAAGAGGCACCAGCTCTCCCGCAGCTCTTCTTCCCTGACACGAACCAAGCATTGCTGAGGAAGCAGGGCCGAAGTGCGGTTCGCTCCAAGCCCAAAGCCTCTGTGAAATCACAACATTTGTTGAGAAATCAGAGTCGGTACTGAGGGCTTATGCGGTTGGTTGCCTGAGCCCAGTCTCACAGTGGGAGAATCCCGCATACAGCGAAAGGCTCTTTGCCCGGGCATCTCCTCTGGGAAAGCACAGCATTCGTTGGGAAATCACAGTTGGGTTTGGGGATGCTGCTGCTTCTTGCCTGAGCTAGTCTGCGCAGCACGGTGGAAGATACCCACATGGAGCGCAATTCTCTTTGCCCTAGCATGCCCTCTGCCTGAGAGAGAAACGTGGTTGCACATTGAAATGACCTTAAGGATAGAAACACGTCTGTCACCGCGCTCCCATGGAGCAGGTCTGGGTAAGGCACAGCCCGCCGCCCCAGGAGAAGAGAAGGAGCCATTGGCCTTGTGGTCGGTAAACAGTAGGGAAGCAGGAGAGCCTGCCCTGGCAGGAACAGCAGTCGGTGGCAATACAAGTGTCACCCTCTCCCTGTGCGGAGAGATGGACGCCTGGCGGCTAAGGAGACATGAGGAAACCACTAGGGCAGGGGCACGTGCTCCACTCTGAGGAAGGGGTCTGGGCAGAAGTCAGGCCTGTCCTGTGCCTCTGGTCCCAAGAGCACAGCATCTCTTGGCCACCTATCCCAAGGGCAGACTTGGGCTTGCCACCAGGTGCCATACCCTGAATTCGCAGAAAGAACCCCATGGAGAAACGGGCAGTCAGATGCCCTCTTCATCCAAGATGTGGCAGCCATGTGGGTGGCAGGGGCTGTGCCGGGGATGGAGCGGAGACAGTCCCCCACCGTTCCCCATCCCAGTTCACGGGCCGTGTGCAGGGATCCTGTCGCCTCCTCTCTCCTGTGGTGAAAGCACTGGCGGAGACCGCGAGTCTGCCTGAGCGCCGGAGCAAAAGACAAAGCTTTACCTACCCCAGGAGATGGTAATAGGCATAGAGTGCCATGCTAGGGCACGCCGCTGCTGCAGGGTTGTGACTGTGTCTGCTAAGATCGGCTTAGCAAGGTGAACCCCGGGCGTGAACTTGGAGCCTGGGAAAGCAAGGCCCAAGAGGCACCAGCTCTCCCGTGGCTCTTCTTCCCTGCCGCGACAGAGCGAACGACCAAAGCCTTGCTGAGGAAGCAGCAGCGATGTGCTGTTGGCCCCAAGCTGAATACCTCTGCGAAAGCATAGCAGCCGCTGGGAAATCAGAGTCGGTTCTGTGGGCTGCTGTTCCTGCTTGCCTTAGCCTAGTATTCGCAGCACAATGGGAGAAACGCATATGGAGCAAAAGCCTCGTTGCGCAGGCATCCGCTCTGGGAAAGCACAGCATACTTTGGGATTTCAGAGGTGGTTCTGTGGGATGCTCCTTTTATCGTGAGCTGGTCTCAACAGCACAGTGTAATAAACCCACATGGAGCGAAATCCTCTTTTCCTGGGCATCCCGTCTGCCTGAGACAGACGCGCGGTTTGCGCCTGTGGAAAGAGCCTTATGGAAAGGGACACGTCTTTCACTGCGCTCCCCAGGAGCATGTCTGGGGAAGGTGCAGCACGCTGCCCGGGGAGAAGAGCAGGAGCCGTTGGCCTTCTGGTCTGGAAACGGTTGCGAAGCAGGAGAGCCGGCCCTGGCAGGCACAGGGGCCGGTGGCCATACAAGTGTCACTCGCTCCCTGTGTAGAGAGACGGAAGCCTGGCTGCTAAGGGGACAGGAGGGGATGAGTAGGGCAGGGCACGTGCTCCACTCTTGGGAAGGAGTCTGGGCAGAAAGCATGCCTGTCCTGAGCCTCTGGGCCCAAGGAGACAGCAGCTTTGGACACCTGTCTCTGGTGGAGACATGTGCTTGCCACTAGGCGCCTACCCTCAACTCGCAGAAACAGCTCCCTGAAAGAAGTGGCAGCCAGTTTCCATCTTCCTCTCCTTTACTGTGGGCAAAGCATTGGCCTAGCCCGCGAGTCCGCCCGAGGGCCTGAGTAAAAAGCCAAGCGATGCCTACACTGGGAGATGGTCGTGTGCATAGGGTGCCATCCTAGGCTATGCACGCTACTGCCAGGTTCCGGCTGTGTCTGCGTAGGTCGGCCTGGCAGGGTGAACCAAGGGAGCGAACATGGAGCCCAGGAAAACAAGGCCCAAGAGGCACCAGCTCTCCCGCAGCTCCTCTTCCCTGACGCGAACCAAGCCTTGCTGAGGAAACAGGGGGGAAGTGCGGTTCGCTCCAAGCCCAAAGCCTCTGTGAAATCACAACATTTGCTGAGAAATCAGAGTCGGTACTGAGGGCTTATACTGTTGGTTGCGTGAGCCCAGTCTCACAGTGGGAGAATCCCGCATACAGCGAAAGGCTCTTTGCCCGGGCATCTCCTCTGGGAAAGCACAGCATTCGTTGGGAAATCACAGTTGGGTTTGGGGATGCTGCTGCTTCTTGCCTGAGCTAGTCTGCGCAGCACGGTGGAAGATGCCCACATGGAGCGGAATTCTCTTTGCCCTAGCATGCCCTCTGCCTGAGAGAGAAACGTGGTTGCACATTGAAATGACCTTAAGGATAGAAACAAGTCTGTCACCGCGCTCCCATGGAGCACGACTGGGTAAGGCACAGCCCGCCGCCCCAGGAGAAGAGAAGGAGCCATTGGCCTTGTGGTCGGTAAACAGTAGGGAAGCAGGAGAGCCTGCCCTGGCAGGAACAGCAGTTGGTGGCAATACAAGTGTCACCCTCTCCCTGTGCGGAGAGATGGACGCCTGGCGGCTAAGGAGATATGAGGGAAACACTAGGGCAGGGGCGCGTGCTCCACTCTGAGGAAGGTGTCTGGGCAGAAGTCAGGCCTGTCCTGTGCCTCTGGTCCCAAGAGCACAGCATCTCTTGGCCACCTATCCCAAGGGCAGACTTGGGCTTGCCACCAGGTGCCATACCCTGAATTCGCAGAAAGAACCCCATGGAGAAACGGGCAGTCAGATGCCCTCTTCATCCAAGATGTGGCAGCCATGTGGGTGGCAGGGGCTGTGCCGGGGATGGAGCGGAGACAGTCCCCCACCGTTCCCCATCCCAGTTCACGGGCCGTGTGCAGGGATCCTGTCGCCTCCTCTCTCCTGTGGTGAAAGCACTGGCTGAGACCGCGAGTCTGCCTGAGCGCCGGAGCAAAAGACAAAGCTTTACCTACCCCAGGAGATGGTAATAGGCATAGAGTGCCATGCTAGGGCACGCCGCTGCTGCAGGGTTGTGACTGTGTCTGCTAAGATCGGCTTAGCAAGGTGAACCCCGGGCGTGAACTTGGAGCCTGGGAAAGCAAGGCCCAAGAGGCACCAGCTCTCCCGTGGCTCTTCTTCCCTGCCGCGACAGAGCGAACGACCAAAGCCTTGCTGAGGAAGCAGCAGCGATGTGCTGTTGGCCCCAAGCTGAATACCTCTGCGAAAGCATAGCAGCCGCTGGGAAATCAGAGTCGGTTCTGTGGGCTGCTGTTCCTGCTTGCCTTAGCCTAGTATTCGCAGCACAATGGGAGAAACGCATATGGAGCAAAAGCCTCGTTGCGCAGGCATCCGCTCTGGGAAAGCACAGCATACTTTGGGATTTCAGAGGTGGTTCTGTGGGATGCTCCTTTTATCGTGAGCTGGTCTCAACAGCACAGTGTAATAAACCCACATGGAGCGAAATCCTCTTTTCCTGGGCATCCCGTCTGCCTGAGACAGACGCGCGGTTGCGCCTGTGGAAAGAGCCTTATGGAAAGGGACACGTCTTTCACTGCGCTCCCCAGGAGCATGTCTGGGGAAGGTGCAGCACGCTGCCCGGGGAGAAGAGCAGGAGCCGTTGGCCTTCTGGTCTGGAAACGGTTGCGAAGCAGGAGAGCCGGCCCTGGCAGGCACAGGGGCCGGTGGCCATACAAGTGTCACCCGCTCCCTGTGTAGAGAGACGGAAGCCTGGCTGCTAAGGGGACAGGAGGGGATGAGTAGGGCAGGGCACGTGCTCCACTCTTGGGAAGGAGTCTGGGCAGAGAAAGCATGCCTGTCCTGAGCCTCTGGGCCCAAGGAGACAGCAGCTTTGGACACCTGTCTCTGGTGGAGACATGTGCTTGCCACTAGGCGCCTACCCTCAACTCGCAGAAACAGCTCCCTGAAAGAAGTGGCAGCCAGTTTCCATCTTCCTCTCCTTTACTGTGGGCAAAGCATTGGCCTAGCCCGCGAGTCCGCCCGAGGGCCTGAGTAAAAAGCCAAGCGATGCCTACACTGGGAGATGGTAGTGTGCATAGGGTGCCATCCTAGGCTATGCACGCTACTGCCAGGTTCCGGCTGTGTCTGCGTAGTTCGGCCTGGCAGGGTGAACCAAGGGAGCGAACATGGAGCCCAGGAAAACAAGGCCCAAGAGGCACCAGCTCTCCCGCAGCTCCGCTTCCCTGACGGGAACCAAGTCTTGCTGAGGAAGCAGGGCCGAAGTGCGGTTCACTCCAAGCCCAAAGCCTCTGTGAAATCACAACATTTGTTGAGAAATCAGAGTCGGTACTGAGGGCTTATGCGGTTGGTTGCCTGAGCCCAGTCTCACAGTGGGAGAATCCCGCATACAGCGAAAGGCTCTTTGCCCGGGCATCTCCTCTGGGAAAGCACAGCATTCGTTGGGAAATCACAGTTGGGTTTGGGGATGCTGCTGCTTCTTGCCTGAGCTAGTCTGCGCAGCATGGTGGAAGATACCCACATGGAGCGCAATTCTCTTTGCACTAGCATGCCCTCTGCGTGAAGAGAAACGTGGTTGCACATTGAAATGACCTTAAGGATAGAAACACGTCTGTCACCGCGCTCCCATGGAGCACGTCTGGGTAAGGCACAGCACGCCGCCCCAGGAGAAGAGAAGGAGCCATTGGCCTTGTGGTCGGTAAACAGTAGGGAAGCAGGAGAGCCTGCCCTGGCAGGAACAGCAGTCGGTGGCGATACAAGTGTCACCCTCTCCCTGTGCGGAGAGATGGACGCCTGGCGGCTAAGGAGACATGAGGAAACCACTAGGGCAGGGGCACGTGCTCCACTCTGAGGAAGGGGTCTGGGCAGAAGTCAGGCCTGTCCTGTGCCTCTGGTCCCAAGAGCACATCATCTCTTGGCCACCTATCCCAAGGGCAGACTTGGGCTTGCCACCAGGTGCCATACCCTGAATTCGCAGAAAGAACCCCATGGAGAAACGGGCAGTCAGATGCCCTCTTCATCCAAGATGTGGCAGCCATGTGGGTGGCAGGGGCTGTGCCGGGGATGGAGCGGAGACAGTCCCCCACCGTTCCCCATCCCAGTTCACGGGCCGTGTGCAGGGATCCTGTCGCCTCCTCTCTCCTGTGGTGAAAGCACTGGCGGAGACCGCGAGTCTGCCTGAGCGCCGGAGCAAAAGACAAAGCTTTACCTACCCCAGGAGATGGTAATAGGCATAGAGTGCCATGCTAGGGCACGCCGCTGCTGCAGGGTTGTGACTGTGTCTGCTAAGATCGGCTTAGCAAGGTGAACCCCGGGCGTGAACTTGGAGCCGGGGAAAGCAAGGCCCAAGAGGCACCAGCTCTCCCGTGGCTCTTCTTCCCTGCCGCGACAGAGCGAACGACCAAAGCCTTGCTGAGGAAGCAGCAGCGATGTGCTGTTGGCCCCAAGCTGAATACCTCTGCGAAAGCATAGCAGCCGCTGGGAAATCAGAGTCGGTTCTGTGGGCTGCTGTTCCTGCTTGCCTTAGCCTAGTATTCGCAGCACAATGGGAGAAACGCATATGGAGCAAAAGCCTCGTTGCGCAGGCATCCGCTCTGGGAAAGCACAGCATACTTTGGGATTTCAGAGGTGGTTCTGTGGGATGCTCCTTTTATCGTGAGCTGGTCTCAACAGCACAGTGTAATAAACCCACATGGAGCGAAATCCTCTTTTCCTGGGCATCCCGTCTGCCTGAGACAGACGCGCGGTTGCGCCTGTGGAAAGAGCCTTATGGAAAGGGACACGTCTTTCACTGCGCTCCCCAGGAGCATGTCTGGGGAAGGTGCAGCACGCTGCCCGGGGAGAAGAGCAGGAGCCGTTGGCCTTCTGGTCTGGAAACGGTTGCGAAGCAGGAGAGCCGGCCCTGGCAGGCACAGGGGCCGGTGGCCATACAAGTGTCACCCGCTCCCTGTGTAGAGAGACGGAAGCCTGGCTGCTAAGGGGACAGGAGGGGATGAGTAGGGCAGGGCACGTGCTCCACTCTTGGGAAGGAGTCTGGGCAGAAAGCATGCCTGTCCTGAGCCTCTGGGCCCAAGGAGACAGCAGCTTTGGACACACCTGTCTCTGGTGGAGACATGTGCTTGCCACTAGGCGCCTACCCTCAACTCGCAGAAAAAACAGCTCCCTGAAAGAAGTGGCAGCCAGTTTCCATCTTCCTCTCCTTTACTGTGGGCAAAGCATTGGCCTAGCCCGCGAGTCCGCCCGAGGGCCTGAGTAAAAGGCCAAGCGATGCCTACACTGGGAGATGGTAGTGTGCATAGGGTGCCATCCTAGGCTATGCACGCTACTGCAGGGTTCCGGCTGTGTCTGCGTAGGTCGGCCTGGCAGGGTGAACCAAGGGAGCGAACATGGAGCCCCCAGGAAAACAAGGCCCAAGAGGCACCAGCTCTCCCGCAGCTCTTCTTCCCTGACACGAACCAAGCATTGCTGAGGAAGCAGGGCCGAAGTGCGGTTCGCTCCAAGCCCAAAGCCTCTGTGAAATCACAACATTTGTTGAGAAATCAGAGTCGGTACTGAGGGCTTATGCGGTTGGTTGCCTGAGCCCAGTCTCACAGTGGGAGAATCCCGCATACAGCGAAAGGCTCTTTGCCCGGGCATCTCCTCTGGGAAAGCACAGCATTCGTTGGGAAATCACAGTTGGGTTTGGGGATGCTGCTGCTGCTTCTTGCCTGAGCTAGTCTGCGCAGCACGGTGGAAGATACCCACATGGAGCGCAATTCTCTTTGCCCTAGCATGCCCTCTGCCTGAGAGAGAAACGTGGTTGCACATTGAAATGACCTTAAGGATAGAAACACGTCTGTCACCGCGCTCCCATGGAGCAGGTCTGGGTAAGGCACAGCCCGCCGCCCCAGGAGAAGAGAGAGGAGCCATTGGCCTTGTGGTCGGTAAACAGTAGGGAAGCAGGAGAGCCTGCCCTGGCAGGAACAGCAGTCGGTGGCAATACAAGTGTCACCCTCTCCCTGTGCGGAGAGATGGACGCCTGGCGGCTAAGGAGACATGAGGAAACCACTAGGGCAGGGGCACGTGCTCCACTCTGAGGAAGGGGTCTGGGCAGAAGTCAGGCCTGTCCTGTGCCTCTGGTCCCAAGAGCACAGCATCTCTTGGCCACCTATCCCAAGGGCAGACTTGGGCTTGCCACCAGGTGCCATACCCTGAATTCGCAGAAAGAACCCCATGGAGAAACGGGCAGTCAGATGCCCTCTTCATCCAAGATGTGGCAGCCATGTGGGTGGCAGGGGCTGTGCCGGGGATGGAGCGGAGACAGTCCCCCACCGTTCCCCATCCCAGTTCACGGGCCGTGTGCAGGGATCCTGTCGCCTCCTCTCTCCTGTGGTGAAAGCACTGGCGGAGACCGCGAGTCTGCCTGAGCGCCGGAGCAAAAGACAAAGCTTTACCTACCCCAGGAGATGGTAATAGGCATAGAGTGCCATGCTAGGGCACGCCGCTGCTGCAGGGTTGTGACTGTGTCTGCTAAGATCGGCTTAGCAAGGTGAACCCCGGGCGTGAACTTGGAGCCTGGGAAAGCAAGGCCCAAGAGGCACCAGCTCTCCCGTGGCTCTTCTTCCCTGCCGCGACAGAGCGAACGACCAAAGCCTTGCTGAGGAAGCAGCAGCGATGTGCTGTTGGCCCCAAGCTGAATACCTCTGCGAAAGCATAGCAGCCGCTGGGAAATCAGAGTCGGTTCTGTGGGCTGCTGTTCCTGCTTGCCTTAGCCTAGTATTCGCAGCACAATGGGAGAAACGCATATGGAGCAAAAAGCCTCGTTGCGCAGGCATCCGCTCTGGGAAAGCACAGCATACTTTGGGATTTCAGAGGTGGTTCTGTGGGATGCTCCTTTTATCGTGAGCTGGTCTCAACAGCACAGTGTAATAAACCCACATGGAGCGAAATCCTCTTTTCCTGGGCATCCCGTCTGCCTGAGACAGACGCGCGGTTGCGCCTGTGGAAAGAGCCTTATGGAAAGGGACACGTCTTTCACTGCGCTCCCCAGGAGCATGTCTGGGGAAGGTGCAGCACGCTGCCCGGGGAGAAGAGCAGGAGCCGTTGGCCTTCTGGTCTGGAAACGGTTGCGAAGCAGGAGAGCCGGCCCTGGCAGGCACAGGGGCCGGTGGCCATACAAGTGTCACCCGCTCCCTGTGTAGAGAGACGGAAGCCTGGCTGCTAAGGGGACAGGAGGGGATGAGTAGGGCAGGGCACGTGCTCCACTCTTGGGAAGGAGTCTGGGCAGAAAGCATGCCTGTCCTGAGCCTCTGGGCCCAAGGAGACAGCAGCTTTGGACACCTGTCTCTGGTGGAGACATGTGCTTGCCACTAGGCGCCTACCCTCAACTCGCAGAAACAGCTCCCTGAAAGAAGTGACAGCCAGTTTCCATCTTCCTCTCCTTTACGGTGGGCAAAGCATTGGCCTAGCCCGCGAGTCCGCCCGAGGGCCTGAGTAAAAGGCCAAGCGATGCCTACACTGGGAGATGGTAGTGTGCATAGGGTGCCATCCTAGGCTATGCACGCTACTGCAGGGTTCCGGCTGTGTCTGCGTACTTCGGCCTGGCAGGGTGAACCAAGGGAGCGAACATGGAGCCCAGGAAAACAAGGCCCAAGAGGCACCAGCTCTCCTGCAGCTCTTCTTCCCTGACACGAACCAAGCATTGCTGAGGAAGCAGGGCCGAAGTGCGGTTCGCTCCAAGCCCAAAGCCTCTGTGAAATCACAACATTTGTTGAGAAATCAAAGTCGGTACTGAGGGCTTATGCGGTTGGTTGCCTGAGCCCAGTCTCACAGTGGGAGAATCCCGCATACAGCGAAAGGCTCTTTGCCCGGGCATCTCCTCTGGGAAAGCACAGCATTCGTTGGGAAATCACAGTTGGGTTTGGGGATGCTGCTGCTTCTTGCCTGAGCTAGTCTGCGCAGCACGGTAGAAGATACCCACATGGAGCGCAATTTTCTTTGCCCTAGCATGCCCTCTGCCTGAGAGAGAAACGTGGTTGCACATTGAAATGACCTTAAGGATAGAAACACGTCTGTCACCGCGCTCCCATGGAGCAGGTCTGGGTAAGGCACAGCCCGCCGCCCCAGGAGAAGAGAAGGAGCCATTGGCCTTGTGGTCGGTAAACAGTAGGGAAGCAGGAGAGCCTGCCCTGGCAGGAACAGCAGTCGGTGGCAATACAAGTGTCACCCTCTCCCTGTGCGGAGAGATGGACGCCTGGCGGCTAAGGAGACATGAGGAAACCACTGGGGCAGGGGCACGTGCTCCACTATGAGGAAGGGGTCTGGGCAGAAGTCAGGCCTGTCCTGTGCCTCTGGTCCCAAGAGCACAGCATCTCTTGGCCACCTATCCCAAGGGCAGACTTGGGCTTGCCACCAGGTGCCATACCCTGAATTCGCAGAAAGAACCCCATGGAGAAACGGGCAGTCAGATGCCCTCTTCATCCAAGATGTGGCAGCCATGTGGGTGGCAGGGGCTGTGCCGGCGATGGAGCGGGGACAGTCCCCCACCGTTCCCCATCCCAGTTCACGGGCCGTGTGCAGGGATCCTGTCGCCTCCTCTCTCCTGTGGTGAAAGCACTGGCGGAGACCGCGAGTCTGCCTGAGCGCCGGAGCAAAAGACAAAGCTTTACCTACCCCAGGAGATGGAAATAGGCATAGAGTGCTATGCTAGGGCACGCCGCTGCTGCAGGGTTGTGACTGTGTCTGCTAAGATCGGCTTAGCAAGGTGAACCCCGGGCGTGAACTTGGAGCCTGGGAAAGCAAGGCCCAAGAGGCACCAGCTCTCCCGTGGCTCTTCTTCCCTGTCGCGACAGAGCGAACGACCAAAGCCTTGCTGAGGAAGCAGCAGCGATGTGCTGTTGGCCCCAAGCTGAATACCTCTGCGAAAGCATAGCAGCCGCTGGGAAATCAGAGTCGGTTCTGTGGGCTGCTGTTCCTGCTTGCCTTAGCCTAGTATTCGCAGCACAATGGGAGAAACGCATATGGAGCAAAAGCCTCGTTGCGCAGGCATCCCCTCTGGGAAAGCACAGCATACTTTGGGATTTCAGAGGTGGTTCTGTGGGATGCTCCTGTTATCGTGAGCTGGTCTCCACAGCACAGTGTAATAAACCCACATGGAGCGAAATCCTCTTTTCCTGGGCATCCCGTCTGCCTGAGACAGACGCGCGGTTGCGCCTGTGGAAAGAGCCTTATGGAAAGGGACACGTCTTTCACTGCGCTCCCCAGGAGCATGTCTGGGGAAGGTGCAGCACGCTGCCCGGGGAGAAGAGCAGGAGCCGTTGGCCTTCTGGTCTGGAAACGGTTGCGAAGCAGGAGAGCCGGCCCTGGCAGGCACAGGGGCCGGTGGCCATACAAGTGTCACCCGCTCCCTGTGTAGAGAGACGGAAGCCTGGCTGCTAAGGGGACAGGCGGGGATGAGTAGGGCAGGACACGTGCTCCACTCTTGGGAAGGAGTCTGGGCAGAAAGCATGCCTGTCCTGAGCCTCTGGGCCCAAGGAGACAGCAGCTTTGGACACCTGTCTCTGGTGGAGACATGTGCTTGCCACTAGGCGCCTACCCTCAACTCGCAGAAACAGCCCTCTGAAAGAAGTGGCAGCCAGTTTCCATCTTCCTCTCCTTTACTGTGGGCAAAGCATTGGCCTAGCCCGCGAGTCCGCCCGAGGGCCTGAGTAAAAAGCCAAGCGATGCCTACACTGGAAGATGGTAGGGTGCATAGGGTGCCATCCTAGGCTATGCACGCTACTGCCAGGTTCCGGCTGTGTCTGCGTAGTTCGGCCTGGCAGGGTGAACCAAGGGAGCGAACATGGAGCCCAGGTAAACAAGGCCCAAGAGGCACCAGCTCTCCCGCAGCTCCGCTTCCCTGACGGGAACGAAGTCTTGCTGAGGAAGCATGGCCGAAGTGCGGTTCACTCCAAGCCCAAAGCCTCTGTGAAATCACAACCTTTGCTGAGAAATCAGAGTCGGTACTGAGGGCTTATGCGGTTGGTTGCGTGAGCCCAGTCTCACAGTGTGAGAATCCCGCATACAGCGAAAGGCTCTTTGCCCGGGCATCTCCTCTGGGAAAGCACAGCATTAGTTGGGAAATCAAAGTTGGGTTTGGGGATGCTGCTGCTTCTTGCCTGAGCTAGTCTGCGCAGCACGGTGGATGATACCCGCATGGAGCGGAATTCTCTTTGCTCTAGCATGCCCTCTGCGTGAAGAGAAACGTGGTTGCACATTGAAATGACTTTAAGGATACAAACAAGTCTGTCACCGCGCTCCCATGGAGCACGACTGGATAAGGCACAGCCCGCCGCCCCAGGAGAAGAGAAGGAGCCATTGGCCTTGTGGTCGGTAAACAGTAGGGAAGCAGGAGAGCCTGCCCTGGCAGGAACAGCAGTCGGTGGCAATACAAGTGTCACCCTCTCCCTGTGCGGAGAGATGGACGCCTGGCGGCTAAGGAGATATGAGGGAACAACTAGGGCAGGGGCGCGTGCTCCACTCTGAGGAAGGGGTCTGGGCAGAAGTCAGGCCTGTCCTGTGCCTCCGGTCACAAGAGCACAGCATCTCTTGGCCACCTATCCCAAGGGCAGACTTGGGCTTGCCTGGGAAAGCAAGGCCCAAGAGGCACCAGCTCTCCCGTGGCTCTTCTTCCCTGCCGCGACAGAGCGAACGACAAAAGCCTTGCTGAGGAAGCAGCAGCGATGTGCTGTTGGCCCCAAGCTGAATACGTCTGCGAAAGCATAGCAGCCGCTGGGAAATCAGAGTCGGTTCTGTGGGCTGCTGTTCCTGCTTGCCTTAGCCTAGTATTCGCAGCACAATGGGAGAAACGCATTTGGAGCAAAAGCCTCTTTGCGCGAGCATCCCCTCTGGGAAAGCACAGCATCTTTGGGATTTCAGAGGTGGTTCTGTGGGATGCTCCTGTTATCGTGAGCTGTTCTCCACAGCACGGTGTAATAAACCCACATGGAGCGAAATCCTCTTTTCCTGGGCATCCCGTCTGCCTGAGAAAGACGCGCGGTTGCGCCTGTGGAAAGAGCCTTATGGAAAGGGACACGTCTTTCACTGCGCTCCCATGGAGCACGCCTGGGGAAGCCACAGCACGCCGCGCCAGAAGAACAGGAGCCATTGGCCTTGTGGTCGGTAAACAGTAGGGAAACAGAAGACCCTGCCCTGGCAGGAACAGCGGCCGGTGGCAATACAAGTGCACCCGCTCCCAGTGCGAGAGAAGGAAGTCTGGCAGCTACGGAGAGAGGAGGGGATGAGTAGTGCAGGAAACGTGCTCCACTCTTAGGAAGGAGTCTGGGCAGAAAGCATGCCTGTCCTGAGCCTCTGGGCCCAAGGAGACAGCAGCTTTGGACACCTGTCTCTGGTGGAGACATGTGCTTGCCACTAGGCGCCTACCCTCAACTCGCAGAAACAGCTCCATGAAAGAAGAGGCAGCCAGTTTCTGTCTTCCTCTCTTTTACTGTGGGCAAAGCACTGGCCTAGCCCACGAGTCCGCCTGAGCGCCTGAGTAAAAGGCCAAGCGATGCCTACACTGGGAGATGGTTGTGTGCATAGGGTGCCATCCTAGGCTATGCACGCTACTGCCAGGTTCCGGCTGTGTCTGCGTAGTTCGGCCTGGCAGGGTGAACCAAGGGAGCGAACATGGAGCCCAGGAAAACAAGGCCCAGAGGCACCAGCTGTCCCGCAGCTCCTCTTCCCTGATGCGAACGAGCCTTGCTGAGGAAGCAGGGGCGAAGTGCGGTTCGCCAAGCCCAAAGCCTCTGTGAAATCACAACATTTGCTGAGAAATCAGAGTCGGTACTGAGGGCTTATGCTGTTGGTTGCCTGAGCCCAGTCTCAGAGTGGGAGAATCCCGCATACAGCGAAAGGCTCTTTGCCCGGGCCTCTTCTCTGGGAAAGCACAGCATTCGTTTGGAAATCACAGTTGGGTTTGGGGATGCTGCTGCTTCTTGCCTGAGCTAGTCTGCGCAGCACGGTGGAAGATACCTGCATGGCGCGAAATTCGCTTTGCCCAAGCATCCCCTCTGCCTGAGAGAGAAACGTGGTTGCACATCTGAAACGCCCTTAAGGAAAGGGACACGTCTGTCACCGCGCTCCCATGGAGCACCTCTGGGGAAGGCGCAGCACGCCGCCCCAGGAGAAGAGAAGTAACCATTGGCCTTGTGGTCAGTAAACAGTAGGGAAGCAGGATAGCCTGCCCTGGCAGGAACAGCAATCGGTGGCAAGACAAGTGTCCCCCGCTCCCTGTGTGCAGAGATGGAAGCCTGGCTGCTAAGGAGACATGAGAGGACCACTAGGGCTGGGGCGCGTGCTCCCCTCTGAGGAAGGAGTCTGGACCGAAGGCAGGCCTGTCCTGTGCCTCTGGTCCCAAGTGGACAGCATCTCCTTGGCCACATGTCCCAAGGGCAGACTTGGGCTTGCCACCAGGTGCCATACCCTGAACTCGCAGAAACAACCCCATGGATAAACGTACAGTTAGATGCCGTCTTCCACCAAGATGTTGCAGCCATGTGGGTGGCAGGGGGTGTGCCGGGGAAGGAGTGGAGACAGTGCCACACAGTTCCCCATCACAGCGCAAGGGCCATTTGCAGGTTTCCTGTCGCTTCCTCTCTCCTGTGGTTTAAGGCACTGGTTGAGACCGCGAGTCTGCCTGTGCGCCGGAGCAAAAGACAAAGCCTTACCGACCCCAGGAGATGGTAATAGGCATAGAGTTCCATTCTAGGCCACGCACACTGCTGCAGGGTTGTGACTGTGTCTGCTAAGTTCGGCTTAGAAAGGTGAACCCCGGGCGTGAACTTGGTGCCTGGGAAAGCAAGGCCCAAGAGGCACCAGCTCTCCCGTGGCTCTTCTTCCCTGCCGCGACAGAGCGAACGACCAAAGCCTTGCTGAGGAAGCAGCAGCGAAGTGCGCTTTGAGCCAAGCTGAATAACTCTGGGAAAGCATAGCAGTCGCTGGGTAATCAGAGTCGGTTCTGTGGGCTGCTGTTGCTGCATGCCTTAGCCTAGTATTCGCAGCACAATGGGAGAAACCGCATAGAGGGAAAGCCTCTTTGCGCGGGCATCCCCTCTGGGAAAGCACATCATTCTTTGGGAAATCAGAGGCGGGTCTGTGGGATGCTCCTGTTTACCTGAGCTGGTATCCACAGCACGGTGTAGAGTGAAAATCCTCTTTGGAGCGAAAATCCACATGGAGCGAAATCCTCTTTTCCTGGGCATCCCCTCTGCCTGAGAGAGACGCGCGGTTGCGCCTGCTGAAAGAGCCTTAAGGAAAGGGACACGTCTTTCACTGCGCTCCCCCAGGAGCATGTCTGTGGAAGGTGCAGCACGCTGCCCGGGGAGAAGAGGAGTAGCCGTTGGCTTTCTTGTCTGGAAACGGTTGCGTGGCAGGAGAGCCGGCCCTGGCAGGCACAGCGGCCGGTGGCAATACAAGTGTCACCAGCACCCTGTGCAGAGAGACGGAAGCCTGGCTGCTAAGGAGACAGGAGGGGATGAGTAGGGCAGGGAGCGTGCTCCCCTCTTAGGAAGGAGACTTGGCAGAAAGTATGCCTGTCCTGAGCCTCTGGTCCCAAGGAGACAGCAGCTTTGGCCACCTTTCTCTGGTGGAGACATGGGCTTGCCACCAGGCGCCTACCCTCAACTCGCAGAACGAGCTCCCTGAAAGAACTGGCAGCGAGTTTCCGTCTACCTCCAGGAGATGGAAGCGTTCTCGTATGCACGGTATGTCCAGGCAAGGAGTGGGGGCATTCCCCCACAGCTCCCCATTGCAGTGCGCGGGCGGTGTGATGGATCGTGTCGGCTCGCTTCTCCTGTGGGAAAGGCACTGGCCTAGTACCCGAGTCTGTCTGAGGGCCTGAGCCAAAGGCCAATCGTTGCCTACATGGAGAGATGGTAGTGTGCATACAGTGCCATCCTACGCCACCCTCGCTGCTGGAGTGTTGTCGCAGTGTCTGCTTAGTTCGGCCTGGCAGGGTGAACCCACGGCTCGAACATGGAGGCCGGGAAAGCAAGCCCAAAAAAGGCACCAGTTCTCCCGCAGCTCTTCTTCCCTGACGGGAACCAAGCCTTGCTGAGGAAGCAAGGAGGAAGTGCAGATCGCTCCAAGCCCAAAGCCTCTTTGAAATCACATTTGCTGAGAAATCAGAGTCGGTACTGAGGGCTGATGCTGCTGGTTGCCTGAGCCCAGTCTCACAGTGGGAGAAACCCGCATACAGCGAAAGGCTCTTTGCCCGGGCATCTCCTCTGGGAAAGCACAGCATTCGTTGGGAAATCACAGTTGGGTTTGAAGATGCTGCTGCTTCTTGCCAGAGCTAGTCTTTGCAGCACGGTGTAGGATACCCGCATGGAGCGAAAAGCTCTTTGCCCTAGCATCCCCTCTGCCTGAGAAACGTGGTACACATCTGAAAGGACCTTAAGGAAAGGGACACGTCTGTCACTGCGCTCCCATGGAGCACGTCTGTGGAAGGCGCAGCACGCCGTCCAGGAGAAGAGAAGGAGCCATTGGCCTTGTGGTCGGTAAACAGTAGGGAAGCAGGAGAGCCTGCCCTGGCAAAAACTGCCGCCGGTGGCAATACAAGTGCACCCGCTCCCTGTGCAGAGAGACGGAAACCTGGCTGCTATGGAGAGAGGAGTGATGAGTCGGGCAGGGCGCGTGCTCCACTCTTAGGAAGGAGTCTGCACAGAAAGCATGCCTGTCCTGAGCCTCTGGGCCCAAGGAGACAGCAGCTTTGGACACCTGTCTCTGGTGGAGACACGTGCTTGCCACCAGGCGCCTACCCTCAACTCGCAGAAACAGCTCCCTGAAAGAAGTGGCAGCCAGTTTCCGTCTTCCTCCAGGAGGTGGAAGCGATCGTGAAGGCACGGGATGTTCAGGCAAGGAGTGGGGACAGTCCCCCCACAGCTCCCCTTTGCAGTGCGCAGGCGGTGTGCAGGGATCCTGTCACCTCTCCTCTCACGTGGGGAAGGCTGGCTTAGTTCCTTAGTCTGCCTGAGGGCCTGAGCCAAATGCCAAGCTTTGCCTAAACCGAGAGATGGTAGTGTGCATACAGAGCCATCCTATGCCATGCTCCCTGCTGCAGTTTTGTCGCTGTGTCTGCTTAGTTCGGGCTGGCAGGGTGAACCCAGGGCGCGAACATGGATCCCGGGAAAGCAAGTTCCAAGAGGCACCAGTTCTCCCGCAGCTCTTCTTCCCCGACGCGAACCAAGCCTTGCAGAGAAAGCAGGGGCGAAGTGCGGTCCGCTCCAAGCCCAAAGCCTCTGTGAAATCACAACATTTGCTTAGACTCAGAGTCGGTACTGAGGGCTGATGCTGCTGGTTGCCTGAGCCCAGTCTCACAGTGGGGGAAACCCGCATACAACGAAAGGCTCTTTGCCCGGGCATCGCCTCTTGGAAAGCACAGCATTCGTCGGGAAATCAGAGTTGGGTTTGGGAATGCTGCTGCTTCTCGCCTGAGCTAGTCTGCGCAGCACGGTGCTATATACCCGCATGGATCGAAATTCTCTTTGCCCTAGCATCCCCTCTGCCTGAGAGAGAAACGTGGTTGCACATCTGAAAGGTCCTTAAGGAACGGGCTACGTCTGTCACCGCGCTCCCATGGAGCACGTTTGGGGAAGGCGCAGCACGCCGCCCCAGGAGAAGAGAAGGAGCCATTGGCCTCATGGTCGGTAAACAGTCGTGAAGCAGGAGAGCCTGCCCTAGCAGGAACAGCGGCCGGTGGCAATATAAGTGACACTGCTCCCTGAGCCGAAAGAGCCTTTCCGCTCGGACAGAGGAGGGGATGAGTAGGGTAGGCCGCGTGCTCCACTCTTAGGAAGGAGTCTGGGTTGAAAGCATACCTGTCCTGAGCCTCTGGGCCCAAGGAGACAGCAGCTCCTTAGCCACCTGTCCCTGGGGGAGACATGCGCTAGACACCAGGCGCCTATGCTGAACTCGCAGAAACAGCTCGCGGAAATAACGGGGAGTCAGATGCCCTCTTCCTCCAGGATGTGGAAGCTTTGAGGAGGAACGGGTTTTAAGGGGAATGAGTGGTGACGGTCCCCCAAAGCTCCCTATTCAGTGTACGGGCGGTGTGCATGGATCCTGTCACCTCTCCTTTCCTGTGGGTAAAGCACTGGCCTAGCCCGCGAGTCCACCTGAGAGCCAGAGTAAAAGGCCAAGCGATGCCTACACTGGGAGATGGTAGTGTGCATAGGGTGCCATGCTAGGCTACGCACGCTACTGCAGATTTACGGCTGTGTCTGCGTAGTTCGGCCTGGCAGGGTCAACCCAGGACGCAAACATGTGGCCCGGGAAAGCAAGGCCCACGTGGCACCACCTCTCCCGCAGCTCTTCTCCCCTGACGCGACTGAAGCCTTGCTGTGGAAGCAGCGGCGAAGTGCTGTTCTCTCCAAGCCAAAGCCTCTGCGAAAGCACAGCATTCGCTGAGAAATGTTCTGCGGGCTGCTGCTTCTTGCCTGAGCCCAGCCTCGCGGTAGGAGAAACCCGCATACAGCGAAAGCCTCTTTGCCTGGGCATCTACCCTGGGAAAGCACGTCGTTCCTTGGGAAATCAGAGTTGGGTTTGGGGATGCTGCTGCTGCTTGCCTGAGCTAGTCTCCGGAGCTCGGTGGAAGATACCCGCATGGAGCGAAATACTCTTGGCCCTAGCGTCCCTTCTGCCTGAGAGAGAAGCGTGGTTGCACTCGTCTGTCACCGCGCTCCCCAGGAGCAAGTTTGGGGAAGGCGCATCACGCAGCCCCCAGAGAAGAGGAGCCGTTGGCCTTGGGGTCGGGAAACGCTCGGGAAGCAGGATAGCCTGCCGTGGCACCAATAGCAGGCCGGTGGCAAGACAAGTGTCACCTGCTCCCTCTGCGGAGAGATGGAAGCCTGGGTGCTAAGGAGACATGAGGGGACCACTAGGGCAGGGGCGTGTGCTCCACTCTGAGGACAGAGTCTGGGCCGAACGCAGGCCTGTCCTGTGCCTCTTGTCCCAAGGGGACAGCATCTCCTTGGCCACCTGTCCCAAGGGCAGACTTGGCTTGCCACCATGTGCGATACCCTGAACTCGCAGAAACAACCCCATGGAGAAACGGACAGTCATATGCCGTCTTCCACTACGATTTGGCAGCGATGTGGGTGGCAGGTGTTGTGCCGGGGAAGGAGTGGAGACAGTCCCCCACAGTTCCCCATCCCAGTGCACGGTCCGTGTTCAGGGATCCTGTCGCCTCCTCTCTCCACTGGGAAAGCAGAGCATTCGCTGAGAAAGCAGAGTCTGTACTGTGGGCTGCTGCTGCTGGTTGCCTGAGCCCAGTCTCACAGTGGGAGAAACCCGTATACAGCCAAAGGCTCTTTGTCTGGGCATCTCTTCTGGGAAAGCACAGCATTTCTTGGGAAATCAGGTTGGGTTTGGGGATGCTGCTGCTGCTTGCCTGGGCTAGTCACCTCAGCTTGTTGAAATAAACCAGCATTGAACGAAATCCTCTTTGCCCGGTCATCCCCCTCTGCCTGAGAGAGCGCCTGTCCAAACAGTCTTAAGGAAAGGGACACGTCTGTTACCGCGCTCCCCAGGAGCATGTCTGCATAAGGCGCAGCATGCCGCCCCCGGATAAGAGAAGGAGCCGTTGGTTTTGCTGTCGGGTACCGGTGGTGAAGCAGGAGAGCCTGCCATGGCAGGAACAGCAGGCAGGTGGCAAGACAAGTGTCACGCACTCCCTGTGCGGATAAAATGAAGCCTGGATGCTGAGACACGAGGGGACTACTAGGGCAGGCACACGTGATCCTCTCTGAGGAAGGAGTCTGGGCAGAAGGCAGGCCTGTCCTGTGCCTCTGGTCCCAAGAGGACAGCATCTCCTTGGCCACCTGTCCCTAGGGCAGACTTGGGTTTGCCACCAGGCGCAATACCCGGAACTCACAGAAACAGCTCCCTGGAGAAACAGGCAGTCAGAGTCCTTCTTCCTCCAAGATGTGGCAGCATTCGCGGAGGCACAGGGTTTCTGGGGAAGGAGTGGGGGGACAGTACCCCACAACTCCCCATCCCAGTGCATGGGCGGTGTTCAGGGATCCTGTTGCCTCTCCTTTCCTAGTGGAAGGCACTGGCCTAGTCCCCGAGGCTGCCTGCGCGCCAGAGCAAAAGGCCAAGTCACCAGGAGATGGTAGTGTGCATAGAGTGCTATCCTAGGCCACACATGCTGCTGCAGGGTTGTGGCTCTGCTTAGTTTGGCCTGGCAGTGTGAACCCAGGGCGGGAACATGGAGCCCAGGAAAACAAGGCCCAAGAGGCACCAGCTCTCCTGCAGATTTTTCTCTTAAGCAACAGAGCTAACGCCCAAAGCCTTGCTGAGGAAGCAGAGGCGAAGTGCAGTTCGCGCCAAGCCCAAAACCTCTGCAAAAGCAGAGCAGGCGCTGGGAAATCAGAGTTGGTTCTGTGGGCTGCTGTCGCTGCTTCCCTTAACCTAGTATTCACAGCACGGTGGGAGAAACCCGCATATAGCAAAAGCCTCTTTGTACGTGCATCCACTCTGGGAAAGCACAGCATTCGTTGGGAAATCCGTGTCAGTTCTGTGGGATGCTTATGCCGCTTGCCTGAACATAGTCTCCGAAGCATGGTGGGAGAAACCCGTTTGGAGCGAAATCCTCTTAGCCTGGTCATCCCCTCTGCCTGAGAGAGAAGCCTGGTTGCGCCTGTGGAAACAGCCTTAAAGAAAGGCACTCGTCTGTCACTGTGCTCCCCAGGAACATGTCTGGGAAAGGCGCAGCAACGCCGCCCTGGGAGAAGAGGAGCCATTGGCCTTGTTGTCGGGAAACGGTCGTGAAGCAGGAGAGCCTGCCATGGCAGGAACAGCGGTCGGGTGGCAAGACAAGTGTCACCACAGTCTATGATGACACTTTTGAGTCAAGGTTCATCTACTCTACAGATGAGACTGTAAAATTTTTAAAGGCAACATGTTTAAAGGCAACATCATGAAAGAAGGTTTGGTGGATTGCTTTGATTTTCTATTCATGGTATCAGATGAGTTTAAGGGACCATAATCCAATAAAAAAATTTAAAATTAATTTTAAAAAATAAGAAAAAAACCATTTTAATGTCTTTGCCTTTGTGATTCCTGCAAATGAAACTACAAGAAAGGACTGAGAACATTTTCTTTTTTTCTATTTGTTTTTCTTCAATTTGGACCTCCTCCTTAGGTCTCTGCTCAAAGAATGCTTACACAGACGCTGTAGTGTAGAAAGGACAAAATATCATATAACAAAATATTCCATTCCTATCCTTTTGTATACCCAGAACAATCAGTTAATATATGTGCTGCCAAAGGAGCACATCAGAGCAATAAGTTAAATGAAGATTGTACTGGGAAGATGAAACAATTATTCCATAAAATGAGTGGGTTTTGAATGGGACATGAAGGGCGGACTTGTGAGTTAGGAAAAAATATATATATAAAGACTTAATGAAGGTTTAATTAAAGCATAACAACTATGCTGTATTCCTGAAATATATTAAAATGATGATATGGAAATACCTTGCCTAGTACTTAATATCTCACAGAGTAACATCAAAGCACCCCTATTAATCCTTTCTACTAACAGCTGTTCCTCTTTGTTTCACATTACATAGCATGTGATGGATTGACATTTGTAGAAATAAGGAGGAAACATGGAAGAAAGTGAACAATTAGAAAGGATCAAAATACAGTAATAAACCAGGTAAATAACCAGTGAATATTATTATAGTAAATATATGCACATTTATAAACTGAGAATTTTCAGGAGTGACAGCCAATGTAGAAAATCGAGATGGTGTTATAGAAAATTCCATAAAACCCTTTGCATTAGTTTAACAGCCTGGTATAATATTTAGAAACGTGTAATTTTTGAACAGTTAAGCATAGAAAAACATGGCTGAAATAATGACAAACACTTAACATTTACTTAAATTTTTGTTTATTTTTATCCTTTAATGCCCATATTGTGTTCATAATGTCCTAAGTATTTGTGGTTGTTAGAGCAAAGTAAATTTGAAAATTTCCATGGAGAGGGGAAATGGTATCTGTTTGTAAAACAAAACAAAACAAAAACACAGGGCACCTTTCCTATGGTTGTGAGCTCAATGCATTTTCATTAACACCCACCTCACAGTCCATAGGCAGCCATCTGTGTTCCCGTCTTGAAGAAATTTTATCCTACAAGTCTTTCCTCATGACACTGTTGCCTATTACATAAATCAAACAGACATTCAACCTCTTGGAATGGAATCAGAAACCCACAAAGCTGACTGCTGTCAGGACTCATAAGGAAGGCAATTAATAAATTTATTATTTAGGAGAGGAGTTGTTTGCTTTCCAAAAATCCATGCAAAATTGGAATGTTATCCAGAGTGTATATCAAACTAACTAAGCTAAAGGTGTCTTTTTATCTCAAGTTCACCCATTTGACAATCATTATATTTTCTCCTTTATCTCTGGTTTGGTCAGCTATGCTAGTGTCAGAACACTTAATTCATTCAGTCAATCAACAAAGACCTATTTAGTACTAATTTTTTGTGGGTGTGATGAATAAGACAAATATCAGCCACAATGGAGCATATGATCTAGAGTTTAAAATTCATATTTGAATTACTTACATACCACCAAAGACATGAATTACATACTTACCACCACAAATGTAAACAACACTTATAAAATTGAAAATGTTAAGGAGAAGACCTTAATATTAAAAGCAATAAAATTGATATGTCTATTAGTAGAAATAAAAAATAGTCGTATATTAACTAAAGTAAAATTTAGGGCTCCCTGGGCGACTCAATCGGTTAAGCAGCTGCCTTTGGCTCAGGTCATGATCCCAGGGTCCTGGGATTAAGACCTGCATCAGG
The DNA here is from genome assembly GCF_011764305.1 of Mustela putorius furo. Taxonomy (NCBI): domain Eukaryota; kingdom Metazoa; phylum Chordata; class Mammalia; order Carnivora; family Mustelidae; genus Mustela; species Mustela putorius. The sequence goes on along the minus strand of NW_025422413.1, from coordinate 1,900,397 downwards.
CTCACTGCTGGGTAATAAGCCTGCCTCTTGATCTTCCTCTGCCTGCCACTCTGCCAACTTGAGCTCTCTCTCTCTCTCTCTCTGTCAAATAAACAAAATCTTTTTAAAAAAAGATAAATATAAAGTAACACTTACTGGAGATTTGGGGATGGTGATGTCATCAAGATGGCAACATGGATGCATGGATGGCTCCTTATTTATTGCAAAAGGTAAATGTATAGTCAAAACCAGATTCTCTAATATTGTAATGGTGATATATAAATCATTTACTAGTCTAGTTTAAAAGTTAAAAAAAGCAAGCCTATTAAAAATAACTATAACTGCAATCATTTGTTATTGAAAGTACAATATAAAAATGATCTAAAATGTAAAAACATCAATAACCTATTGTTATAGGAGAAGTATAATTTTTCTGTACACTATTGAAGTTCAGTTGTTTTCAACATAAAATGGAATGTTATAAATAACGTATTTTATATAAGCTTAATGGTAAATATAAAAAATATGTAGTAGATAAACAAAAGATTTTGATAAAGAAGTTAAAACATACTGCCACAAAAAGTCATCAGATTACAAACAAAGAGAACAAGACAGGAAATAAAGAGCAGAGCATCTACAAAAGAGAAACAAAACAGATAAACACTGGGGAAAGAAAAAAAAATTTTAAAGGAGGGGAAGGCAAACCATAATACACTTAACTATAAGTAACAAACTGTTTCTGGAGGGGAGATGGGCAGGGGAATGGGCTGTCAGTAATAATTATTAGGAGGTCACTTGTGATGAGCATTGACTGTTATATGTAAATGGTGAATTACTAAATTCTACTCCTGAAACTAATATTACACTATATATTAACTAAAATTTAAATAAATCATGAAATATAAAAAGAATGAAAGGCAATAGTTAAGTCCTTACTTATCCATAATTACTTTAACTGTAAGTGAATGGAATCATCAGTTGGAAGACATAGAAAGGCTAGAATACATTAAAAAAACAAAAAACACAAGATCCAACAATATGTTGCATATAAAAGAATCACTTTAGCTTTAAGGACACACATGGGCAGAGAGTAAAGGGATGGAAAAAGATATTCCAAGCTAATGATAACAAAAGAAAACAAGGGTGGCAATAACTATAACAGACAAAATAGGGTTTATATAAGCTAAAAATCACCACAGGAGTCAAAGAAGGTCATTATACAATAAGAAAAGTGTCATCAATTCATCAATACAGTAATTGTAAATATCATGTACCTAATATTGAGCCACATAAATATATAAAACAAATACTAACAAAACAAAAAGGAGAAATAAATAGCAATACAATAATATCTGGGGACAATAATACCCCACTCTTACCTATGGATAGATCATCCAGACAGAAAATCAATAAGAAAATAGTGAATTTAAACACTATGCCTGGACAACTGGATGGCTCAGTCAGTAAAGCCATTGCCTTTGGCTCAGGTCGTGATCCCAGGGTCCTGAGATAGAGTCCCACATTGGGCTCCCTGCTCAGGAGGGGGTCTTCTCACTCTGTCTCTGCCCTTACCCCTTGCTCATTCTCTCTGCCCTGCTTTCTCTCAAACAAAAAAACAAAACAAACAAACAAACAAAAAAGAACTATGTCAAATGAACCTAACATATTTACAGGATATTCCATCCAATAGTATCATTTAAGTTTCATTAAAATTTTCATTAAAGGCTGTTACATGTGGTCAGCCCCAAATCTGCTGTCTCAGAAAGTACAATGAAAATGGGAAAAAGGGAATGTAGACTTACAAAGAAGAACCATTTCGCTTTTCTAGGTCCTTCTTTTTAAATAGTAGAAAATATACTTTCCCAGAAAGAAACAACTCAAAACGGAAGAGTAGGATGAATGTTACCTTCATTAGCCTATAATCAGATACTCAAACTAAAACACTGGAAACTGCAAAAAAATGCCAACTGTTTTTAAAGAAATGGAAGACGACTTTAGGTAAGAATAACTTTCATGCAAATTGAAGTGGAAGTCCTGGTCGAATTGTTCAGGAGGCACCAAAAGAATGAGAATCACATTCTATTGAAAGGAAGGAAGACTGAGATTCTGAACAAAAATGTTTTATTAGGTAAAAGAATGTATAATATATATACACATTATAATATATATAACCATGGTTTTATATAATGGTTATATATATATATATATATATATATATATATTAGTTTCCTTTGGTTGCTACTACAAGATACCAGAAGCCTGGAGGCTGAAACCACAGAAGTGGACAGTGTCACATATCTAGAGGCTACAATGTTGGTAGGACATGCTCCTTTTGTAGGCATTGTGGATGGATCTGTTCCAGGCCCCTTTCCAGCTTGAAGTATTGCTCTGGCTTTGGACTTCTTCACCGGGCCTTCTCCCTCAGTGCATATCTGTGTATCCGCACTCTCCCTTCTTAGAAGCACACAAGTCCTCCTGAATTAGGGGCCCAGTCTACTCCAATATGACCTCATCCTAGCTAGTGACATCTCCAGGGACCCTATTTCCCAATAAGGTCATGCTCCCAGGTGCTGGGGTTTAGGACTCGGATAGTTTACATGCATAAACACACACACACATACACACACACACACACACTCACACACACACACGTGTGTGTGTATGTACTCCTATATATATCTATGTGTATAGATAGAAAGGGAGGAAGGAATAGACGGGAAAAAGGAAATACGCTTTGCGAGTTAGTAGACTTCACCTTTAACTTTTCAACAATGACCTTCAGAATGAACGACTGAAATTCTATTAAAAGGAAAGACCTGGATAGGTCAGTGAAAACTAAACTCTACATAGGAGGATGCAGTAGCTAGTAGAGATTTTGTGGAAAGAGAAAGGATGAAAAGGGCTAGACCGTACCCAAAGGAATCCGCAAAGGCTGCTTTTCCGAGGTCTGGAGAAGAGACAATGGAAAGACACCCGATCCGTGAACAGAGAAAGAAACCATTGCAGAACAACAAGGGATCCTCTTAGAAAGACATGGCTATCCTCAAGGTGTCTGCATGCGATGAGAAAACTCCCTGAGATCCACCACATTCAAGCCCATCCAACAAGGCTCCAGACACTTTTTGGAAAGCTTGTCTTTCTTTCATGGAAAAAGAATGAGTGAGAGAGAGCATGAGAGAGGAGAAGGTCAGTGGGAGAAGCCGACTCCCCAAGGAGCTGGGAGCGGGAGGCGGGATGAGATCCTACCAGTCCGGGGTCATGACCTGAGCCCAAGGCAGTCGCTGAACTAACGGAGGAGCCACGCAGGCACCCGTCTCCAGAAATGGGTCAACAACAGCTGAGGAGCACCTGGGCGGCACCCTCAGTGAAGTGCCCAACTCTGGGTTCTGGCTCAGGGGGTGATCTCAGGCTCTTGAGATTGAGCCCTGAGGCTAGCTCTGGGCTCAGGGCAGAGTCCAATAGGTCTCTCTTCGGGTCCTGCCCTTCCCCGCTTCCCCATGAAGAGTGCTCTTGCCCTGAAACCAACTAGGAAAAGCCTTCACAGAAATAAACAATGGCTGAGAGGGGGAGGGGTGGGGAGAGAAGCCACTGGCCCGGGGCGAGCGGGAGGTGCCCGAGATGCTGCCCGCCCTGCCAGGGCCGGGCTCCCTCAGCCGCCACCGCCACCGCCACGCGACGCCCTCGCAGCCACCGCGGCAGCAACTCCCGCCGCCCCCGCCGCCCCCGCCGCAGCCCCCGCGGCACGGAACAGCTGAGCCCAGGGAGCCTTGGCGCCAGCCTCCAGGAGCGCCGGCAGCGCCCTCTGAGCGCGCTCTCTTGGGGCAGCGGGGCCAAAGATCCGTCAGGGAAGAGGCGAGGGCGGCGCCCAGGCGTCCCCGGCGGGGGAGGGGCAGTCAAGACCTGCGGGGAGATCCCCTTGGGATTGTTGCAGCTGCTGCAGGGCTTCACGCTGCACTTGGCGACGCACCAGCCTGAGGACCCTGCCCTGCATCTGGCTCTTTCCTGACCAGGGAGCCTGTTTGGCCCTCTCTCTCGGCCTGTCTCTCTCCCTCCTTCTCCTCTCTGTCTGTCCAAGGAAGGAAGAAAAACTTCCAAGAAATCATCCAACAACCCTCCTGATTCTTGTCGTTCTTGAGGACCCCATGCGTCAAAATTTGATTTGTACTTCTTGAATGGAAGGGATTGCTTGTTTGATAGACGCATTGGACAGAAAGACAGACACAGTGAGAGAAGGAGCCCCATTGGAGAGGGAGTACAACAAGTGCAAGTCGGAGAGAGAGAAGCAGGCTTCCTGCTGAGCAGAGAGCCCCAGGCAGGGCTTGCTCCCATGACCCTGGCATCAGGACCTGAGCAGAAAGCAGCCACCCAGGTGCCCCACTCCATGATTAAATCTGTTTTTGACGAGTCAGTCCGTTGCATTAGGCAACACGCTTCGAGGTCCTCCTCCACTGGGATAACACTAACCCAGAGGTTGTGTTTTCCTTGGCACTCTTGGGATCCCTGAGCATTTAAGGAATCTTTTCATGGGTTTCTTGGCTGATGATTTTCTCCTTGGCATATTTCTGTGCAAGGACTTTCATTGTTTTGAAGGTACCTACCTATCCTTCTTGATTCCTAGTTATCCTCTCTCGAGTTGTATACAGTTCCTTAGGTGGTATCTCCATACAAGCTTTCATACTTTTCGTCTTGTCCTTTGCTGGGCAAGATTTTGTGTTTGGAACCTTGGATTCGTAGAGTCCAACTTCCTAACTAACCCTTCTTGGGCTTCCCGTTTTTGGTGGGTGGTGTGCTCCACTCATCTCTGCCACCTCCCCCAGATCCTCCAAAGGGTTTCCGATTGTATCTTCCAGACAACTTCTGATGTCTTCTTTCGTATGTAGGCTCCATCAGTCTGGAAGAGCGTTCGGACCTCTTCTGTTCCACGTGGATATTCACGTCGTTTAGCACCGCTTGGTCAAAGTCTGCCCTCTCGTGTTGGTCTATTTCCTCGGGTCATTCATTTCAAGAGACCTTTTGTAAGACATCCTATCCCATCAGATTCTCCTCTCACTGTCTTTCTCCCTCAGTCTTGCTCTCGCTTCTTTCTTCAGATTTGCCGGGGAATGACGAGCCCTTTTCGTGTCCAGGGCAATAGGAGAACTGGCTGATCCACGGACACAGGCACTTGCCAGATCAGAAACTGGATTGCATTGAATCCCTCCATCCAGTTGGGGTCCATTGAAACTGTACACTACCGTTCATCCAATCTCTGTACGTGTTCTATTCACCGTGGGAACCTATGAACCTATGGGCCATCCCATGGATTGAGATCCTAAATCCCCCTCAGTCATCTTGGATGGTATTCTGATTGGAGCCTTGCTGGGTAGAGACGGTATCAAATGTTTGGAGAGACGAGGTCCTCCTTTTGCTCTTCTCATTAATAGGATTTTCAAGCTTTGCTCGTATGTCCCAGGAGTCCATTTAATTTTCCTGAAGTTTTAACTTCTATCTGATGACTTGGAGGAATTTACTTCCTGATTCTCATACTTTGTCCATTCTCTGAGAATATCTTTCTATACACATTTCACTCTGTGTTTTCTTTCCAGTTGTTGTACCTTCCGTGTTTCCCCCGCCCCTTCTTATACTCGCTATGATGTCCCCGTCTAGGTTGGTAGAAGTCTTGTTCAATTTTAGGTTGTCAATACTACCGAATGTTGTTTCTGCCTTCGTGAGCTGATTCTGTCCCTCCTCGAAGCAGCACGGCGTTCTGTGTGGTTGTGGGTATTGATGCCATCTAACCAAGTTCATCTTTTCATTAGAGTAGAGAAAAACCATTGACATTTCATGAAACGACTGAGCCCCTCAAATGATGCCCATTGTCTGGCATTTTCTTTGTTTCATCCCTTTGTACATCCCCATTTATTTATTTATTATTTTATTTCCATTATTTTTTTAAAAAAAAACATAGAGTACATGTTTATCTCCAGGGGTACAGGTCTGTGATTCACCAGGTTTACACAACTCACCGCCCTCATAGATCTCTTTCTAAAAATCCCTGTTTTTTTCTTTAAATGTTTTTATTTATGTTTTTTTCATTTTTCTCTTTTGTTTTTAATTTTCGTGTCAGCATACCAGTATTCCTTGTCTTTACAACAAACCCAGTGCTCCATGCAATCTGGGCCCTCTCTAATGACCACCCCCCTGGTTCCCCCAACCTCCCACCCCTCGGCCCTTCAAAGCTCTCATATTGATTTTCAAAGTCCTTAGCCTCTCATGTTTCACCTCCCCTTCCAATGTATGTAATTTCCATTTTTAATTCTAAATTTTCATTTGTATTTTCAAGTTTCATTTGAATTAAATATATTTAATTTAACTTCATTTAAGTTTTATTAAAATTTTTTTTAAAGGCTGTTACATGCTGTCAGCCCCAAATCTGCGGTCTCAGAAAGTACACAGAAAATGGGGAAAGGGGATGTAGACTTACAAAGAAGAACCATTTCGCTTTTCCAGGTCCTTCTTTTTAAAGAGTAGAAAATACACTTTCCCAGAAAGAAACAAACTCAGAAGGAAAGAGTAGGATGGAAGATACCCTCATCAGCCTATAATCATATACTCAAACTAAAAACACTGGATACTGCAAAAAGATGCCAACTGTTTTTAAAGAAATGGCAGACGACTTTAGGTAAGAATAACTTTCATGCAAATTGAAGTGGAAGTCGTGGTCGAATTGTTCAGGAGGCACCAAAAGAATGAGAATCACATTCTATTGAAAGGAAGGAAGACTGAGATTCTGAACAAAAATGTTTTATTAGGTAAAAGAATGTATAATATGTATACACATTATAATATATATAACCATGGTTTTATATAATGGTTTTATATATATATATATATATATATTAGATCTCTTTGGTTGCTACTACAAGATACCAGAAGCCTGGAGGCTGAAACCACAGAAGTGGACAGTGTCACATTTCTAGAGGCTACAATGTTGGTAGGACATGCTCCTTTTGTAGGCATTGTGGATGGATCTGTTCCAGACCCCTTTTCCAGCTTGAAGTATTGCTCTGGCTTTGGACTTCTTCACCAGGCCTTCTCCCTCAGTGCATATCTGTGTATCCGCACTCTCCCTTCTTAGAAGCACACAAGTCCTCCTGAATTAGGGGCCCAGTCTACTCCAATATGACCTCATCCTAGCTAGTGACATCTCCAGGGACCCTATTTCCAAATAAGGTCATGCTCCCAGGTGCTGGGGTTTAGGACTCGGATAGTTTATATGCATAAACACACACACACATACACACACACACACACACACTCACACACACACACGTGTGTGTGTGTGTATATGTATTCCTATATATATGTATGTGTATAGATAGAAAGGGAGGAAGGAATAGACGGGAAAAAGGAAATACGCTTTGCGAGTTAGTAGACTTCACCTTTAACTTTTCAACAATGACCTTCAGAATGAACGACTGAAATTCTATTGAAAGGAAAGACCTGGATAGGTCAGTGAAAACTAAACTCTACATAGGAGGATGCAGTAGCTAGTAGAGATTTTGTGGAAAGAGAAAGGATGAAAAGGGCTAGACCGTACCCAAAGGAATCCGCAAAGGCTGCTTTTCCGAGGTCTGGAGAAGAGACAATGGAAAGACACCCGATCCGTGAACAGAGAAAGAAACCATTGCAGAACAACAAGGGATCCTCTTAGAAAGACATGGCTATCCTCAAGGTGTCTGCATGCGATGAGAAAAACTCCCTGAGATCCACCACATTCAAGCCCATCCAACAAGGCTCCAGACACTTTTTGGAAAGCTTGTCTTTCTTTCATGGAGAAAGAAATGAGTGAGAGAGAGCATGAGAGAGGAGAAGGTCAGTGGGAGAAGCCGACTCCCCAAGGAGCTGGGAGCGGGAGGCGGGATGAGATCCTACCAGTCCGGGGTCATGACCTGAGCCCAAGGCAGTCGCTGAACTAACGGAGGAGCCACGCAGGCACCCGTCTCCAGAAATGGGTCAACAACAGCGGAGGCGCACCTGGGCGGCACCCTCAGTGAAGTGCCCAACTCTGGGTTCTGGCTCAGGGGGTGATCTCAGGCTCTTGAGATTGAGCCCTGAGGCTAGCTCTGGGCTCAGGGCAGAGTCCACTAGGTCTCTCTTCGGGTCCTGCCCTTCCCCCCTTCCCCATGAAGAGTGCTCTTGCCCTGAAACCAACTAGGAAAAGCCTTCACAGAAATAAACAATGGCTGAGAGGGGGAGGGGTGGGGAGAGAAGCCACTGGCCCGGGGCGAGCGGGAGGTGCCCGAGATGCTGCCCGCCCTGCCAGGGCCGGGCTCCCTCAGCCGCCACCGCCACCGCCACGCGACGCCGTCGCAGCCACCGCGGCAGCAACTCCCGCCGCCCCCGCCGCCCCCCCGCCCCCGCCGCAGCCCCCGCCGCACGGAACAGCTGAGCCCAGGGAGCCTTGGCGCCAGCCTCCAGGAGCGCCGGCAGCGCCCTCTGAGCGCGCTCTCTTGGGGCAGCGGGGCCAAAGATCCGTCAGGGAGGAGGCGAGGGCGGCGCCCAGGCGTCCCCGGCGGGGGCGGGGCAGGCAAGACCTGCAGGGAGATCCCCTTGGGATTGTTGGAGCTGCTGCAGGGCTTCACGCTGCACTTGGCGACGCACCAGCCTGAGGACCCTGCCCTGCATCTGGCTCTTTCCTGACCAGGGAGCCTGTTTGGCCCTCTCTCTCGGCCTGTCTCTCTCCCTCCTTCTCCTCTCTGTCTGTCCAAGGAAGGAAGAAAAAACTTCCAAGAAATCATCCAACAACCCTCCTGATTCTTGTCGTTCTTGAGGACCCCATGCGTCAACATTTGATTTGTACTTCTTGAATGGAAGGGATTGCTTGTTTGATAGACGCATTGGACAGAAAGACAGACACAGTGAGAGAAGGAGCCCCATTGGAGAGGGAGTACAACAAGTGCAAGTCGGAGAGAGAGAAGCAGGCTTCCTGCTGAGCAGAGAGCCCCAGGCAGGGCTTGCTCCCAAGACCCTGGCATCAGGACCTGAGCAGAAAGCAGCCACCCAGGTGCCCCACTCCATGATTAAATCCTTTTTTGACGAGTCAGTCCGTTGCATTAGGCAACACGCTTCGAGGTCCTCCTCCACTGGGATAACACTAACCCAGAGGTTGTGTTTTCCTTGGCACTCTTGGGATCCCTGAGCATTTAAGGAATCTTTTCATGGGTTTCTTGGCTGATGATTTTCTCCTTGGCATATTTCTGTGCAAGGACTTTCATTGTTTTGAAGGTACCTACCTATCCTTCTTGATTCCTAGTTATCCTCTCTCGAGTTGTATACAGTTCCTTAGGTGGTATCTCCATACAAGCTTTCATACTTTTCGTCTTTGTCCTTTGCTGGGCAAGATTTTGTGTTTGGAACCTTGGATTCGTAGAGTCCAACTTCCTAACTAACCCTTCTTGGGCTTCCCGTTTTTGGTGGTGTGCTCCACTCATCTCTGCCACCTCCCCCAGATCCTCCAAAGGGTTTCCGATTGTATCTTCCAGACAACTTCTGATGTCTTCTTTCGTATGTAGGCTCCATCAGTCTGGAAGAGCGTTCGGACCTCTTCTGTTCCACGTGGATATTCACGTCGTTTAGCACCGCTTTGGGTCAAAGTCTGCCCTCTCGTGTTGGTCTATTTCCTCGGGTCATTCATTTCAAGAGACCTTTTGTAAGACATCCTATCCCATCAGATTCTCCTCTCACTGTCTTTCTCCCTCAGTCTTGCTCTCGCTTCTTTCTTCAGATTTGCCGGGGAATGACGAGCCCTTTTCGTGTCCAGGGCAATAGGAGAACTGGCTGATCCACGGACACAGGCACTTGCCAGATCAGAAACTGGATTGCATTGAATCCCTCCATCCAGTTGGGGTCCATTGAAACTGTACACTACCGTTCATCCAATCTCTGTACGTGTTCTATTCACCGTGGGAACCTATGAACCTATGGGCCATCCCATGGATTGAGATCCTAAATCCCCCTCAGTCATCTTGGATGGTATTCTGATTGGAGCCTTGCTGGGTAGAGACGGTATCAAATGTTTGGAGAGACGAGGTCCTCCTTTTGCTCTTCTCATTAATAGGATTTTCAAGCTTTGCTCGTATGTCCCAGGAGTCCATTTAATTTTCCTGAAGTTTTAACTTCTATCTGATGACTTGGAGGAATTTACTTCCTGATTCTCATACTTTGTCCATTCTCTGAGAATATCTTTCTATACACATTTCACTCTGTGTTTTCTTTCCAGTTGTTGTACCTTCCGTGTTTTTCCCCCGCCCCCTTTCTTATACTCGCTATGATGTCCCCGTCTAGGTTGGTAGAAGTCTTGTTCAATTTTAGGTTGTCAATACTACCGAATGTTGTTTCTGCCTTCGTGAGCTGATTCTGTCCCTCCTCGAAGCAGCACGGCGTTCTGTGTGGTTGTGGGTATTGATGCCATCTAACCAAGTTCATCTTTTCATTAGAGTAGAGAAACCATTGACATTTCATGAAACGACTGAGCCCCTCAAATGATGCCCATTGTCTGGCATTTTCTTTGTTTCATCCCTTTGTACATCCCCATTTATTTATTTATTATTTTATTTCCATTATTTTTTTTAAAAAAACATAGAGTACATGTTTATCTCCAGGGGTACAGGTCTGTGATTCACCAGGTTTACACAACTCACCGCCCTCATAGATCTCTTTCTAAAAATCCCTGTTTTTTTTCTTTAAATGTTTTTATTTATGTTTTTTTTCATTTTTCTCTTTTGTTTTTAATTTTCGTGTCAGCATACCAGTATTCCTTGTCTTTACAACAAACCCAGTGCTCCATGCAATCTGGGCCCTCTCTAATGACCACCCCCCTGGTTCCCCCAACCTCCCACCCCTCGGCCCTTCAAAGCTCTCATATTGATTTTCAAAGTCCTTAGCCTCTCATGTTTCACCTCCCCTTCCAATGTATGTAATTTCCATTTTTAATTCTAAATTTTCATTTGTATTTTCAAGTTTCATTTGAATTAAATATATTTAATTTAACTTCATTTAAGTTTTATTAAAAATTTTTTTAAAGGCTGTTACATGCTGTCAGCCCCAAATCTGCGGTCTCAGAAAGTACACAGAAAATGGGGAAAGGGGATGTAGACTTACAAAGAAGAACCATTTCGCTTTTCCAGGTCCTTCTTTTTAAAGAGTAGAAAAAACACTACACTTTCCCAGAAAGAAACAAACTCAGAAGGAAAGAGTAGGATGGAAGATACCCTCATCAGCCTATAATCATATACTCAAACTAAAAACACTGGATACTGCAAAAAGATGCCAACTGTTTTTAAAGAAATGGCAGACGACTTTAGGTAAGAATAACTTTCATGCAAATTGAAGTGGAAGTCGTGGTCGAATTGTTCAGGAGGCACCAAAAGAATGAGAATCACATTCTATTGAAAGGAAGGAAGACTGAGATTCTGAACAAAAATGTTTTATTAGGTAAAAGAATGTATAATATGTATACACATTATAATATATATAACCATGGTTTTATATAATGGTTTTATATATATATATATATATATATATATATATATATATTAGATCTCTTTGGTTGCTACTACAAGATACCAGAAGCCTGGAGGCTGAAACCACAGAAGTGGACAGTGTCACATTTCTAGAGGCTACAATGTTGGTAGGACATGCTCCTTTTGTAGGCATTGTGGATGGATCTGTTCCAGGCCCCTTTTCCAGCTTGAAGTATTGCTCTGGCTTTGGACTTCTTCACCAGGCCTTCTCCCTCAGTGCATATCTGTGTATCCGCACTCTCCCTTCTTAGAAGCACACAAGTCCTCCTGAATTAGGGGCCCAGTCTACTCCAATATGACCTCATCCTAGCTAGTGACATCTCCAGGGACCCTATTTCCAAATAAGGTCATGCTCCCAGGTGCTGGGGTTTAGGACTCGGATAGTTTATATGCATAAACACACACACACATACACACACACACACACACACACTCACACACACACACGTGTGTGTGTGTGTATATGTATTCCTATATATATGTATGTGTATAGATAGAAAGGGAGGAAGGAATAGACGGGAAAAAGGAAATACGCTTTGCGAGTTAGTAGACTTCACCTTTAACTTTTCAACAATGACCTTCAGAATGAACGACTGAAATTCTATTGAAAGGAAAGACCTGGATAGGTCAGTGAAAACTAAACTCTACATAGGAGGATGCAGTAGCTAGTAGAGATTTTGTGGAAAGAGAAAGGATGAAAAAAAAGGGCTAGACCGTACCCAAAGGAATCCGCAAAGGCTGCTTTTCCGAGGTCTGGAGAAGAGACAATGGAAAGACACCCGATCCGTGAACAGAGAAAGAAACCATTGCAGAACAACAAGGGATCCTCTTAGAAAGACATGGCTATCCTCAAGGTGTCTGCATGCGATGAGAAAACTCCCTGAGATCCACCACATTCAAGCCCATCCAACAAGGCTCCAGACACTTTTTGGAAAGCTTGTCTTTCTTTCATGGAGAAAGAATGAGTGAGAGAGAGCATGAGAGAGGAGAAGGTCAGTGGGAGAAGCCGACTCCCCAAGGAGCTGGGAGCGGGAGGCGGGATGAGATCCTACCAGTCCGGGGTCATGACCTGAGCCCAAGGCAGTCGCTGAACTAACGGAGGAGCCACGCAGGCACCCGTCTCCAGAAATGGGTCAACAACAGCAGAGGCGCACCTGGGCGGCACCCTCAGTGAAGTGCCCAACTCTGGGTTCTGGCTCAGGGGGTGATCTCAGGCTCTTGAGATTGAGCCCTGAGGCTAGCTCTGGGCTCAGGGCAGAGTCCACTAGGTCTCTCTTCGGGTCCTGCCCTTCCCCCCTTCCCCATGAAGAGTGCTCTTGCCCTGAAACCAACTAGGAAAAGCCTTCACAGAAATAAACAATGGCTGAGAGGGGGAGGGGTGGGGAGAGAAGCCACTGGCCCGGGGCGAGCGGGAGGTGCCCGAGATGCTGCCCGCCCTGCCAGGGCCGGGCTCCCTCAGCCGCCACCGCCACCGCCACGCGACGCCCTCGCAGCCACCCGCGGCAGCAACTCCCCCGCCGCCCCCGCCGCCCCTGCCTCCCCCCCCCCGCCACCCGCCGCCCCCCCCCTGCAGCCCCCGCCGCACGGAACAGCTGAGCCCAGGGAGCCTTGGCGCCAGCCTCCAGGAGCGCCGGCAGCGCCCTCTGAGCGCGCTCTCTCTTGGGGCAGCGGGGCCAAAGATCCGTCAGGGAGGAGGCGAGGGCGGCGCCCAGGCGTCCCCGGCGGGGGCGGGGCAGGCAAGACCTGCAGGGAGATCCCCTTGGGATTGTTGGAGCTGCTGCAGGGCTTCACGCTGCACTTGGCGACGCACCAGCCTGAGGACCCTGCCCTGCATCTGGCTCTTTCCTGACCAGGGAGCCTGTTTGGCCCTCTCTCTCTCTCGGCCTGTCTCTCTCCCTCCTTCTCCTCTCTGTCTGTCCAAGGAAGGAAGAAAAACTTCCAAGAAATCATCCAACAACCCTCCTGATTCTTGTCGTTCTTGAGGACCCCATGCGTCAACATTTGATTTGTACTTCTTGAATGGAAGGGATTGCTTGTTTGATAGACGCATTGGACAGAAAGACAGACACAGTGAGAGAAGGAGCCCCATTGGAGAGGGAGTACAACAAGTGCAAGTCGGAGAGAGAGAAGCAGGCTTCCTGCTGAGCAGAGAGCCCCAGGCAGGGCTTGCTCCCAAGACCCTGGCATCAGGACCCTGAGCAGAAAGCAGCCACCCAGGTGCCCCACTCCATGATTAAATCCTTTTTTTGACGAGTCAGTCCGTTGCATTAGGCAACACGCTTCGAGGTCCTCCTCCACTGGGATAACACTAACCCAGAGGTTGTGTTTTCCTTGGCACTCTTGGGATCCCTGAGCATTTAAGGAATCTTTTCATGGGTTTCTTGGCTGATGATTTTCTCCTTGGCATATTTCTGTGCAAGGACTTTCATTGTTTTGAAGGTACCTACCTATCCTTCTTGATTCCTAGTTATCCTCTCTCGAGTTGTATACAGTTCCTTAGGTGGTATCTCCATACAAGCTTTCATACTTTTCGTCTTGTCCTTTGCTGGGCAAGATTTTGTGTTTGGAACCTTGGATTCGTAGAGTCCAACTTCCTAACTAACCCTTCTTGGGCTTCCCGTTTTTGGTGGTGTGCTCTCCACTCATCTCTGCCACCTCCCCCAGATCCTCCAAAGGGTTTCCGATTGTATCTTCCAGACAACTTCTGATGTCTTCTTTCGTATGTAGGCTCCATCAGTCTGGAAGAGCGTTCGGACCTCTTCTGTTCCACGTGGATATTCACGTCGTTTAGCACCGCTTGGTCAAAGTCTGCCCTCTCGTGTTGGTCTATTTCCTCGGGTCATTCATTTCAAGAGACCTTTTGTAAGACATCCTATCCCATCAGATTCTCCTCTCACTGTCTTTCTCCCTCAGTCTTGCTCTCGCTTCTTTCTTCAGATTTGCCGGGGAATGACGAGCCCTTTTCGTGTCCAGGGCAATAGGAGAACTGGCTGATCCACGGACACAGGCACTTGCCAGATCAGAAACTGGATTGCATTGAATCCCTCTCCATCCAGTTGGGGTCCATTGAAACTGTACACTACCGTTCATCCAATCTCTGTACGTGTTCTATTCACCGTGGGAACCTATGAACCTATGGGCCATCCCATGGATTGAGATCCTAAATCCCCCTCAGTCATCTTGGATGGTATTCTGATTGGAGCCTTGCTGGGTAGAGACGGTATCAAATGTTTGGAGAGACGAGGTCCTCCTTTTGCTCTTCTCATTAATAGGATTTTCAAGCTTTGCTCGTATGTCCCAGGAGTCCATTTAATTTTCCTGAAGTTTTAACTTCTATCTGATGACTTGGAGGAATTTACTTCCTGATTCTCATACTTTGTCCATTCTCTGAGAATATCTTTCTATACACATTTCACTCTGTGTTTTCTTTCCAGTTGTTGTACCTTCCGTGTTTCCCCCGCCCCTTCTTATACTCGCTATGATGTCCCCGTCTAGGTTGGTAGAAGTCTTGTTCAATTTTAGGTTGTCAATACTACCGAATGTTGTTTCTGCCTTCGTGAGCTGATTCTGTCCCTCCTCGAAGCAGCACGGCGTTCTGTGTGGTTGTGGGTATTGATGCCATCTAACCAAGTTCATCTTTTCATTAGAGTAGAGAAACCATTGACATTTCATGAAACGACTGAGCCCCTCAAATGATGCCCATTGTCTGGCATTTTCTTTGTTTCATCCCTTTGTACATCCCCATTTATTTATTTATTATTTTATTTCCATTATTTTTTTAAAAAAACATAGAGTACATGTTTATCTCCAGGGGTACAGGTCTGTGATTCACCAGGTTTACACAACTCACCGCCCTCATAGATCTCTTTCTAAAAATCCCTGTTTTTTTCTTTAAATGTTTTTATTTATGTTTTTTTCATTTTTCTCTTTTGTTTTTAATTTTCGTGTCAGCATACCAGTATTCCTTGTCTTTACAACAAACCCAGTGCTCCATGCAATCTGGGCCCTCTCTAATGACCACCCCCTGGTTCCCCCAACCTCCCACCCCTCGGCGGCCCTTCAAAGCTCTCATATTGATTTTCAAAGTCCTTAGCCTCTCATGTTTCACCTCCCCTTCCAATGTATGTAATTTCCATTTTTAATTCTAAATTTTCATTTGTATTTTCAAGTTTCATTTGAATTAAATATATTTAATTTAACTTCATTTAAGTTTTATTAAAATTTTTTTTAAAGGCTGTTACATGCTGTCAGCCCCAAATCTGCGGTCTCAGAAAGTACACAGAAAATGGGGAAAGGGGATGTAGACTTACAAAGAAGAACCATTTCGCTTTTCCAGGTCCTTCTTTTTAAAGAGTAGAAAATACACTTTCCCAGAAAGAAACAAAAACTCAGAAGGAAAGAGTAGGATGGAAGTTACCCTCATCAGCCTATAATCATATACTCAAACTAAAAACACTGGATACTGCAAAAAGATGCCAACTGTTTTTAAAGAAATGGCAGACGACTTTAGGTAAGAATAACTTTCATGCAAATTGAAGTGGAAGTCGTGGTCGAATTGTTCAGGAGGCACCAAAAGAATGAGAATCACATTCTATTGAAAGGAAGGAAGACTGAGATTCTGAACAAAAATGTTTTATTAGGTAAAAGAATGTATAATATGTATACACATTATAATATATATAACCATGGTTTTATATAATGGTTTTATATATATATATATATATATATATATATATATATATATATATTTAGATCTCTTTGGTTGCTACTACAAGATACCAGAAGCCTGGAGGCTGAAACCACAGAAGTGGACAGTGTCACATTTCTAGAGGCTACAATGTTGGTAGGACATGCTCCTTTTGTAGGCATTGTGGATGGATCTTTTCCAGGCCCCTTTTCCAGCTTGAAGTATTGCTCTGGCTTTGGACTTCTTCACCGGGCCTTCTCCCTCAGTGCATATCTGTGTATCCGCACTCTCCCTTCTTAGAAGCACACAAGTCCTCCTGAATTAGGGGCCCAGTCTACTCCAATATGACCTCATCCTAGCTAGTGACATCTCCAGGGACCCTATTTCCAAATAAGGTCATGCTCCCAGGTGCTGGGGTTTAGGACTCGGATAGTTTATATGCATAAACACACACACACATACACACACACACACACACACTCACACACACACACACACACTCACACACACACGTGTGTGTGTGTGTATATGTATTCCTATATATATGTATGTGTATAGATAGAAAGGGAGGAAGGAATAGACGGGAAAAAAAGGAAATACGCTTTGCGAGTTAGTAGACTTCACCTTTAACTTTTCAACAATGACCTTCAGAATGAACGACTGAAATTCTATTGAAAGGAAAGACCTGGATAGGTCAGTGAAAACTAAACTCTACATAGGAGGATGCAGTAGCTAGTAGAGATTTTGTGGAAAGAGAAAGGATGAAAAGGGCTAGACCGTACCCAAAGGAATCCGCAAAGGCTGCTTTTCCGAGGTCTGGAGAAGAGACAATGGAAAGACACCCGATCCGTGAACAGAGAAAGAAACCATTGCAGAACAACAAGGGATCCTCTTAGAAAGACATGGCTATCCTCAAGGTGTCTGCATGCGATGAGAAAACTCCCTGAGATCCACCACATTCAAGCCCATCCAACAAGGCTCCAGACACTTTTTGGAAAGCTTGTCTTTCTTTCATGGAGAAAGAATGAGTGAGAGAGAGCATGAGAGAGAGGAGAAGGTCAGTGGGAGAAGCCGACTCCCCAAGGAGCTGGAGCGGGAGGCGGGATGAGATCCTACCAGTCCGGGGTCATGACCTGAGCCCAAGGCAGTCGCTGAACTAACGGAGGAGCCACGCAGGCACCCGTCTCCAGAAATGGGTCAACAACAGCGGAGGCGCACCTGGGCGGCACCCTCAGTGAAGTGCCCAACTCTGGGTTCTGGCTCAGGGGGTGATCTCAGGCTCTTGAGATTGAGCCCTGAGGCTAGCTCTGGGCTCAGGGCAGAGTCCACTAGGTGTCTCTTCGGGTCCTGCCCTTCCCCCCTTCCCCATGAAGAGTGCTCTTGCCCTGAAACCAACTAGGAAAAGCCTTCACAGAAATAAACAATGGCTGAGAGGGGGAGGGGTGGGGAGAGAAGCCACTGGCCCGGGGCGAGCGGGAGGTGCCCGAGATGCTGCCCGCCCTGCCAGGGCCGGGCTCCCTCAGCCGCCACCGCCACCGCCACGCGACGCCCTCGCAGCCACCGCGGCAGCAACTCCCGCCGCCCCCGCCGCCCCTGCCGCCCCCGCCGCCCCCGCCGCCCCCGCCGCAGCCCCCGCCGCACGGAACAGCTGAGCCCAGGGAGCCTTGGCGCCAGCCTCCAGGAGCGCCGGCAGCGCCCTCTGAGCGCGCTCTCTTGGGGCAGCGGGGCCAAAGATCCGTCAGGGAGGAGGCGAGGGCGGCGCCCAGGCGTCCCCGGCGGGGGCGGGGCAGGCAAGACCTGCAGGGAGATCCCCTTGGGATTGTTGGAGCTGCTGCAGGGCTTCACGCTGCACTTGGCGACGCACCAGCCTGAGGACCCTGCCCTGCATCTGGCTCTTTCCTGACCAGGGAGCCTGTTTGGCCCTCTCTCTCGGCCTGTCTCTCTCCCTCCTTCTCCTCTCTGTCTGTCCAAGGAAGGAAGAAAAACTTCCAAGAAATCATCCAACAACCCTCCTGATTCTTGTCGTTCTTGAGGACCCCATGCGTCAACATTTGATTTGTACTTCTTGAATGGAAGGGATTGCTTGTTTGATAGACGCATTGGACAGAAAGACAGACACAGTGAGAGAAGGAGCCCCATTGGAGAGGGAGTACAACAAGTGCAAGTCGGAGAGAGAGAAGCAGGCTTCCTGCTGAGCAGAGAGCCCCAGGCAGGGCTTGCTCCCAAGACCCTGGCATCAGGACCCTGAGCAGAAAGCAGCCACCCAGGTGCCCCACTCCATGATTAAATCCTTTTTTGACGAGTCAGTCCGTTGCATTAGGCAACACGCTTCGAGGTCCTCCTCCACTGGGATAACACTAACCCAGAGGTTGTGTTTTCCTTGGCACTCTTGGGATCCCTGAGCATTTAAGGAATCTTTTCATGGGTTTCTTGGCTGATGATTTTCTCCTTGGCATATTTCTGTGCAAGGACTTTCATTGTTTTGAAGGTACCTACCTATCCTTCTTGATTCCTAGTTATCCTCTCTCGAGTTGTATACAGTTCCTTAGGTGGTATCTCCATACAAGCTTTCATACTTTTCGTCTTGTCCTTTGCTGGGCAAGATTTTGTGTTTGGAACCTTGGATTCGTAGAGTCCAACTTCCTAACTAACCCTTCTTGGGCTTCCCGTTTTTGGTGGTGTGCTCCACTCATCTCTGCCACCTCCCCCAGATCCTCCAAAGGGTTTCCGATTGTATCTTCCAGACAACTTCTGATGTCTTCTTTCGTATGTAGGCTCCATCAGTCTGGAAGAGCGTTCGGACCTCTTCTGTTCCACGTGGATATTCACGTCGTTTAGCACCGCTTGGTCAAAGTCTGCCCCTCTCGTGTTGGTCTATTTCCTCGGGTCATTCATTTCAAGAGACCTTTTGTACGACATCCTATCCCATCAGATTCTCCTCTCACTGTCTTTCTCCCTCAGTCTTGCTCTCGCTTCTTTCTTCAGATTTGCCGGGGAATGACGAGCCCTTTTCGTGTCCAGGGCAATAGGAGAACTGGCTGATCCACGGACACAGGCACTTGCCAGATCAGAAACTGGATTGCATTGAATCCCTCCATCCAGTTGGGGTCCATTGAAACTGTACACTACCGTTCATCCAATCTCTGTACGTGTTCTATTCACCGTGGGAACCTATGAACCTATGGGCCATCCCATGGATTGAGATCCTAAATCCCCCTCAGTCATCTTGGATGGTATTCTGATTGGAGCCTTGCTGGGTAGAGACGGTATCAAATGTTTGGAGAGACGAGGTCCTCCTTTTGCTCTTCTCATTAATAGGATTTTCAAGCTTTGCTCGTATGTCCCAGGAGTCCATTTAATTTTCCTGAAGTTTTAACTTCTATCTGATGACTTGGAGGAATTTACTTCCTGATTCTCATACTTTGTCCATTCTCTGAGAATATCTTTCTATACACATTTCACTCTGTGTTTTCTTTCCAGTTGTTGTACCTTCCGTGTTTCCCCCGCCCCTTCTTATACTCGCTATGATGTCCCCGTCTAGGTTGGTAGAAGTCTTGTTCAATTTTAGGTTGTCAATACTACCGAATGTTGTTTCTGCCTTCGTGAGCTGATTCTGTCCCTCCTCGAAGCAGCACGGCGTTCTGTGTGGTTGTGGGTATTGATGCCATCTAACCAAGTTCATCTTTTCATTAGAGTAGAGAAACCATTGACATTTCATGAAACGACTGAGCCCCTCAAATGATGCCCATTGTCTGGCATTTTCTTTGTTTCATCCCTTTGTACATCCCCATTTATTTATTTATTATTTTATTTCCATTATTTTTTTTAAAAAAACATAGAGTACATGTTTATCTCCAGGGGTACAGGTCTGTGATTCACCAGGTTTACACAACTCACCGCCCTCATAGATCTCTTTCTAAAAATCCCTGTTTTTTTCTTTAAATGTTTTTATTTTATGTTTTTTTTTCATTTTTCTCTTTTGTTTTTAATTTTCGTGTCAGCATACCAGTATTCCTTGTCTTTACAACAAACCCAGTGCTCCATGCAATCTGGGCCCTCTCTAATGACCACCCCCTGGTTCCCCCAACCTCCCACCCCTCGGCCCTTCAAAGCTCTCATATTGATTTTCAAAGTCCTTAGCCTCTCATGTTTCACCTCCCCTTCCAATGTATGTAATTTCCATTTTTAATTCTAAATTTTCATTTGTATTTTCAAGTTTCATTTGAATTAAATATATTTAATTTAACTTCATTTAAGTTTTATTAAAAATTTTTTTTAAAGGCTGTTACATGCTGTCAGCCCCAAATCTGCGGTCTCAGAAAGTACACAGAAAATGGGGAAAGGGGATGTAGACTTACAAAGAAGAACCATTTCGCTTTTCCAGGTCCTTCTTTTTAAAGAGTAGAAAATACACTTTCCCAGAAAGAAACAAACTCAGAAGGAAAGAGTAGGATGGAAAGTTACCCTCATCAGCCTATAATCATATACTCAAACTAAAAAACACTGGATACTGCAAAAAGATGCCAACTGTTTTTAAAGAAATGGCAGACGACTTTAGGTAAGAATAACTTTCATGCAAATTGAAGTGGAAGTCGTGGTCGAATTGTTCAGGAGGCACCAAAAGAATGAGAATCACATTCTATTGAAAGGAAGGAAGACTGAGATTCTGAACAAAAATGTTTTATTAGGTAAAAGAATGTATAATATGTATACACATTATAATATATATAACCATGGTTTTATATAATGGTTTTATATATATATATATATATATATATATATATATATATATATATATATATATTAGATCTCTTTGGTTGCTACTACAAGATACCAGAAGCCTGGAGGCTGAAACCACAGAAGTGGACAGTGTCACATTTCTAGAGGCTACAATGTTGGTAGGACATGCTCCTTTTGTAGGCATTGTGGATGGATCTGTTCCAGGCCCCTTTTCCAGCTTGAAGTATTGCTCTGGCTTTGGACTTCTTCACCAGGCCTTCTCCCTCAGTGCATATCTGTGTATCCGCACTCTCCCTTCTTAGAAGCACACAAGTCCTCCTGAATTAGGGGCCCAGTCTACTCCAATATGACCTCATCCTAGCTAGTGACATCTCCAGGGACCCTATTTCCAAATAAGGTCATGCTCCCAGGTGCTGGGGTTTTAGGACTCGGATAGTTTATATGCATAAACACACACACACACACACACACACACACACACACACTCACACACACACACACGTGTGTGTGTGTGTATATGTATTCCTATATATATGTATGTGTATAGATAGAAAGGGAGGAAGGAATAGACGGGAAAAAGGAAATACGCTTTGCGAGTTAGTAGACTTCACCTTTAACTTTTCAACAATGACCTTCAGAATGAACGACTGAAATTCTATTGAAAGGAAAGACCTGGATAGGTCAGTGAAAACTAAACTCTACATAGGAGGATGCAGTAGCTAGTAGAGATTTTGTGGAAAGAGAAAGGATGAAAAGGGCTAGACCGTACCCAAAGGAATCCGCAAAGGCTGCTTTTCCGAGGTCTGGAGAAGAGACAATGGAAAGACACCCGATCCGTGAACAGAGAAAGAAACCATTGCAGAACAACAAGGGATCCTCTTAGAAAGACATGGCTATCCTCAAGGTGTCTGCATGCGATGAGAAAACTCCCTGAGATCCACCACATTCAAGCCCATCCAACAAGGCTCCAGACACTTTTTGGAAAGCTTGTCTTTCTTTCATGGAGAAAGAATGAGTGAGAGAGAGCATGAGAGAGGAGAAGGTCAGTGGGAGAAGCCGACTCCCCAAGGAGCTGGGAGCGGGAGGCGGGATGAGATCCTACCAGTCCGGGGTCATGACCTGAGCCCAAGGCAGTCGCTGAACTAACGGAGGAGCCAGGCAGGCACCCGTCTCCAGAAATGGGTCAACAACAGCAGAGGCGCACCTGGGCGGCACCCTCAGTGAAGTGCCCAACTCTGGGTTCTGGCTCAGGGGGTGATCTCAGGCTCTTGAGATTGAGCCCTGAGGCTAGCTCTGGGCTCAGGGCAGAGTCCACTAGGTCTCTCTTCGGGTCCTGCCCTTCCCCCCTTCCCCATGAAGAGTGCTCTTGCCCTGAAACCAACTAGGAAAAGCCTTCACAGAAATAAACAATGGCTGAGAGGGGGTGGGGTGGGGAGAGAAGCCACTGGCCCGGGGCGAGCGGGCGGTGCCCGAGATGCTGCCCGCCCTGCCAGGGCCGGGCTCCCTCAGCCGCCACCGCCACCGCCACGCGACGCCCTCGCAGCCACCGCGGCAGCAACTCCCGCCGCCCCCGCCGCCCCTGCCTCCCCCGCCGCCACCGCCGCCCCCGCTGCAGCCCCCGCCGCACGGAACAGCTGAGCCCAGGGAGCCTTGGCGCCAGCCTCCAGGAGCGCCGGCAGCGCCCTCTGAGCGCGCTCTCTTGGGGCAGCGGGGCCAAAGATCCGTCAGGGAGGAGGCGAGGGCGGCGCCCAGGCGTCCCCGGCGGGGGCGGGGCAGGCAAGACCTGCAGGGAGATCCCCTTGGGATTGTTGGAGCTGCTGCAGGGCTTCACGCTGCACTTGGCGACGCACCAGCCTGAGGACCCTGCCCTGCATCTGGCTCTTTCCTGACCAGGGAGCCTGTTTGGCCCTCTCTCTCGGCCTGTCTCTCTCCCTCCTTCTCCTCTCTGTCTGTCCAAGGAAGGAAGAAAAACTTCCAAGAAATCATCCAACAACCCTCCTGATTCTTGTCGTTCTTGAGGACCCCATGCGTCAACATTTGATTTGTACTTCTTGAATGGAAGGGATTGCTTGTTTGATAGACGCATTGGACAGAAAGACAGACACAGTGAGAGAAGGAGCCCCATTGGAGAGGGAGTACAACAAGTGCAAGTCGGAGAGAGAGAAGCAGGCTTCCTGCTGAGCAGAGAGCCCCAGGCAGGGCTTGCTCCCAAGACCCTGGCATCAGGACCTGAGCAGAAAGCAGCCACCCAGGTGCCCCACTCCATGATTAAATCCTTTTTTGACGAGTCAGTCCGTTGCATTAGGCAACACGCTTCGAGGTCCTCCTCCACTGGGATAACACTAACCCAGAGGTTGTGTTTTCCTTGGCACTCTTGGGATCCCTGAGCATTTAAGGAATCTTTTCATGGGTTTCTTGGCTGATGATTTTCTCCTTGGCATATTTCTGTGCAAGGACTTTCATTGTTTTGAAGGTACCTACCTATCCTTCTTGATTCCTAGTTATCCTCTCTCGAGTTGTATACAGTTCCTTAGGTGGTATCTCCATACAAGCTTTCATACTTTTCGTCTTGTCCTTTGCTGGGCAAGATTTTGTGTTTGGAACCTTGGATTCGTAGAGTCCAACTTCCTAACTAACCCTTCTTGGGCTTCCCGTTTTTGGTGGTGTGCTCCACTCATCTCTGCCACCTCCCCCAGATCCTCCAAAGGGTTTCCGATTGTATCTTCCAGACAACTTCTGATGTCTTCTTTCGTATGTAGGCTCCATCAGTCTGGAAGAGCGTTCGGACCTCTTCTGTTCCACGTGGATATTCACGTCGTTTAGCACCGCTTGGTCAAAGTCTGCCCTCTCGTGTTGGTCTATTTCCTCGGGTCATTCATTTCAAGAGACCTTTTGTAAGACATCCTATCCCATCAGATTCTCCTCTCACTGTCTTTCTCCCTCAGTCTTGCTCTCGCTTCTTTCTTCAGATTTGCCGGGGAATGACGAGCCCTTTTCGTGTCCAGGGCAATAGGAGAACTGGCTGATCCACGGACACAGGCACTTGCCAGATCAGAAACTGGATTGCATTGAATCCCTCCATCCAGTTGGGGTCCATTGAAACTGTACACTACCGTTCATCCAATCTCTGTACGTGTTCTATTCACCGTGGGAACCTATGAACCTATGGGCCATCCCATGGATTGAGATCCTAAATCCCCCTCAGTCATCTTGGATGGTATTCTGATTGGAGCCTTGCTGGGTAGAGACGGTATCAAATGTTTGGAGAGACGAGGTCCTCCTTTTGCTCTTCTCATTAATAGGATTTTCAAGCTTTGCTCGTATGTCCCAGGAGTCCATTTAATTTTCCTGAAGTTTTAACTTCTATCTGATGACTTGGAGGAATTTACTTCCTGATTCTCATACTTTGTCCATTCTCTGAGAATATCTTTCTATACACATTTCACTCTGTGTTTTCTTTCCAGTTGTTGTACCTTCCGTGTTTCCCCCGCCCCTTCTTATACTCGCTATGATGTCCCCGTCTAGGTTGGTAGAAGTCTTGTTCAATTTTAGGTTGTCAATACTACCGAATGTTGTTTCTGCCTTCGTGAGCTGATTCTGTCCCTCCTCGAAGCAGCACGGCGTTCTGTGTGGTTGTGGGTATTGATGCCATCTAACCAAGTTCATCTTTTCATTAGAGTAGAGAAACCATTGACATTTCATGAAACGACTGAGCCCCTCAAATGATGCCCATTGTCTGGCATTTTCTTTGTTTCATCCCTTTGTACATCCCCATTTATTTATTTATTATTTTATTTCCATTATTTTTTTAAAAAAACATAGAGTACATGTTTATCTCCAGGGGTACAGGTCTGTGATTCACCAGGTTTACACAACTCACCGCCCTCATAGATCTCTTTCTAAAAATCCCTGTTTTTTTCTTTAAATGTTTTTATTTATGTTTTTTTTTCATTTTTCTCTTTTGTTTTTAATTTTCGTGTCAGCATACCAGTATTCCTTGTCTTTACAACAAACCCAGTGCTCCATGCAATCTGGGCCCTCTCTAATGACCACCCCCTGGTTCCCCAACCTCCCACCCCTCGGCCCTTCAAAGCTCTCATATTGATTTTCAAAGTCCTTAGCCTCTCATGTTTCACCTCCCCTTCCAATGTATGTAATTTCCATTTTTAATTCTAAATTTTCATTTGTATTTTCAAGTTTCATTTGAATTAAATATATTTAATTTAACTTCATTTAAGTTTTATTAAAATTTTTTTTTAAAGGCTGTTACATGCTGTCAGCCCCAAATCTGCGGTCTCAGAAAGTACACAGAAAATGGGGAAAGGGGATGTAGACTTACAAAGAAGAACCATTTCGCTTTTCCAGGTCCTTCTTTTTAAAGAGTAGAAAATACACTTTCCCAGAAAGAAACAAACTCAGAAGGAAAGAGTAGGATGGAAGTTACCCTCATCAGCCTATAATCATATACTCAAACTAAAAACACTGGATACTGCAAAAAGATGCCAACTGTTTTTAAAGAAATGGCAGACGACTTTAGGTAAGAATAACTTTCATGCAAATTGAAGTGGAAGTCGTGGTCGAATTGTTCAGGAGGCACCAAAAGAATGAGAATCACATTCTATTGAAAGGAAGGAAGACTGAGATTCTGAACAAAAATGTTTTATTAGGTAAAAGAATGTATAATATGTATACACATTATAATATATATAACCATGGTTTTATATAATGGTTTTATATATATATATATATATATATATATATATATATATATATATATATAGATCTCTTTGGTTGCTACTACAAGATACCAGAAGCCTGGAGGCTGAAACCACAGAAGTGGACAGTGTCACATTTCTAGAGGCTACAATGTTGGTAGGACATGCTCCTTTTGTAGGCATTGTGGATGGATCTGTTCCAGGCCCCTTTTCCAGCTTGAAGTATTGCTCTGGCTTTGGACTTCTTCACCCAGGCCTTCTCCCTCAGTGCATATCTGTGTATCCGCACTCTCCCTTCTTAGAAGCACACAAGTCCTCCTGAATTAGGGGCCCAGTCTACTCCAATATGACCTCATCCTAGCTAGTGACATCTCCAGGGACCCTATTTCCAAATAAGGTCATGCTCCCAGGTGCTGGGGTTTAGGACTCGGATAGTTTATATGCATAAACACACACACACATACACACACACACACACACACTCACACACACACGTGTGTGTGTGTGTGTATATGTATTCCTATATATATGTATGTGTATAGATAGAAAGGGAGGAAGGAATAGACGGGAAAAAGGAAATACGCTTTGCGAGTTAGTAGACTTCACCTTTAACTTTTCAACAATGATGACCTTCAGAATGAACGACTGAAATTCTATTGAAAGGAAAGACCTGGATAGGTCAGTGAAAACTAAACTCTACATAGGAGGATGCAGTAGCTAGTAGAGATTTTGTGGAAAGAGAAAGGATGAAAAGGGCTAGACCGTACCCAAAGGAATCCGCAAAGGCTGCTTTTCCGAGGTCTGGAGAAGAGACAATGGAAAGACACCCGATCCGTGAACAGAGAAAGAAACCATTGCAGAACAACAAGGGATCCTCTTAGAAAGACATGGCTATCCTCAAGGTGTCTGCATGCGATGAGAAAACTCCCTGAGATCCACCACATTCAAGCCCATCCAACAAGGCTCCAGACACTTTTTGGAAAGCTTGTCTTTCTTTCATGGAGAAAGAATGAGTGAGAGAGAGCATGAGAGAGGAGAAGGTCAGTGGGAGAAGCCGACTCCCCAAGGAGCTGGGAGCGGGAGGCGGGATGAGATCCTACCAGTCCGGGGTCATGACCTGAGCCCAAGGCAGTCGCTGAACTAACGGAGGAGCCACGCAGGCACCCGTCTCCAGAAATGGGTCAACAACAGCAGAGGCGCACCTGGGCGGCACCCTCAGTGAAGTGCCCAACTCTGGGTTCTGGCTCAGGGGGTGATCTCAGGCTCTTGAGATTGAGCCCTGAGGCTAGCTCTGGGCTCAGGGCAGAGTCCACTAGGTCTCTCTTCGGGTCCTGCCCTTCCCCCCTTCCCCATGAAGAGTGCTCTTGCCCTGAAACCAACTAGGAAAAGCCTTCACAGAAATAAACAATGGCTGAGAGGGGGAGGGGTGGGGAGAGAAGCCCACTGGCCCGGGGCGAGCGGGAGGTGCCCGAGATGCTGCCCGCCCTGCCAGGGCCGGGCTCCCTCAGCCGCCACCGCCACCGCCACGCGACGCCCTCGCAGCCACCGCGGCAGCAACTCCCGCCCGCAGCCGCCCCTCCTCCCCCGCCGCCACCCCTCCCCCCCCCAGCCCCCGCCGCACGGAACAGCTGAGCCCAGGGAGCCTTGGCGCCAGCCTCCAGGAGCGCCGGCAGCGCCCTCTGAGCGCGCTCTCTTGGGGCAGCGGGGCCAAAGATCCGTCAGGGAGGAGGCGAGGGCGGCGCCCAGGCGTCCCCGGCGGGGGCGGGGCAGGCAAGACCTGCAGGGAGATCCCCTTGGGATTGTTGGAGCTGCTGCAGGGCTTCACGCTGCACTTGGCGACGCACCAGCCTGAGGACCCTGCCCTGCATCTGGCTCTTTCCTGACCAGGGAGCCTGTTTGGCCCTCTCTCTCGGCCTGTCTCTCTCCCTCCTTCTCCTCTCTGTCTGTCCAAGGAAGGAAGAAAAACTTCCAAGAAATCATCCAACAACCCTCCTGATTCTTGTCGTTCTTGAGGACCCCATGCGTCAACATTTGATTTGTACTTCTTGAATGGAAGGGATTGCTTGTTTGATAGACGCATTGGACAGAAAGACAGACACAGTGAGAGAAGGAGCCCCATTGGAGAGGGAGTACAACAAGTGCAAGTCGGAGAGAGAGAAAGCAGGCTTCCTGCTGAGCAGAGAGCCCCAGGCAGGGCTTGCTCCCAAGACCCTGGCATCAGGACCTGAGCAGAAAGCAGCCACCCAGGTGCCCCACTCCATGATTAAATCCTTTTTTGACGAGTCAGTCCGTTGCATTAGGCAACACGCTTCGAGGTCCTCCTCCACTGGGATAACACTAACCCAGAGGTTGTGTTTTCCTTGGCACTCTTGGGATCCCTGAGCATTTAAGGAATCTTTTCATGGGTTTCTTGGCTGATGATTTTCTCCTTGGCATATTTCTGTGCAAGGACTTTCATTGTTTTGAAGGTACCTACCTATCCTTCTTGATTCCTAGTTATCCTCTCTCGAGTTGTATACAGTTCCTTAGGTGGTATCTCCATACAAGCTTTCATACTTTTCGTCTTGTCCTTTGCTGGGCAAGATTTTGTGTTTGGAACCTTGGATTCGTAGAGTCCAACTTCCTAACTAACCCTTCTTGGGCTTCCCGTTTTTGGTGGTGTGCTCCACTCATCTCTGCCACCTCCCCCAGATCCTCCAAAGGGTTTCCGATTGTATCTTCCAGACAACTTCTGATGTCTTCTTTCGTATGTAGGCTCCATCAGTCTGGAAGAGCGTTCGGACCTCTTCTGTTCCACGTGGATATTCACGTCGTTTAGCACCGCTTGGTCAAAGTCTGCCCTCTCGTGTTGGTCTATTTCCTCGGGTCATTCATTTCAAGAGACCTTTTGTAAGACATCCTATCCCATCAGATTCTCCTCTCACTGTCTTTCTCCCTCAGTCTTGCTCTCGCTTCTTTCTTCAGATTTGCCGGGGAATGACGAGCCCTTTTCGTGTCCAGGGCAATAGGAGAACTGGCTGATCCACGGACACAGGCACTTGCCAGATCAGAAACTGGATTGCATTGAATCCCTCCATCCAGTTGGGGTCCATTGAAACTGTACACTACCGTTCATCCAATCTCTGTACGTGTTCTATTCACCGTGGGAACCTATGAACCTATGGGCCATCCCATGGATTGAGATCCTAAATCCCCCTCAGTCATCTTGGATGGTATTCTGATTGGAGCCTTGCTGGGTAGAGACGGTATCAAATGTTTGGAGAGACGAGGTCCTCCTTTTGCTCTTCTCATTAATAGGATTTTCAAGCTTTGCTCGTATGTCCCAGGAGTCCATTTAATTTTCCTGAAGTTTTAACTTCTATCTGATGACTTGGAGGAATTTACTTCCTGATTCTCATACTTTGTCCATTCTCTGAGAATATCTTTCTATACACATTTCACTCTGTGTTTTCTTTCCAGTTGTTGTACCTTCCGTGTTTCCCCCGCCCCTTCTTATACTCGCTATGATGTCCCCGTCTAGGTTGGTAGAAGTCTTGTTCAATTTTAGGTTGTCAATACTACCGAATGTTGTTTCTGCCTTCGTGAGCTGATTCTGTCCCTCCTCGAAGCAGCACGGCGTTCTGTGTGGTTGTGGGTATTGATGCCATCTAACCAAGTTCATCTTTTCATTAGAGTAGAGAAACCATTGACATTTCATGAAACGACTGAGCCCCTCAAATGATGCCCATTGTCTGGCATTTTCTTTGTTTCATCCCTTTGTACATCCCCATTTATTTATTTATTATTTTATTTCCATTATTTTTTTAAAAAAACATAGAGTACATGTTTATCTCCAGGGGTACAGGTCTGTGATTCACCAGGTTTACACAACTCACCGCCCTCATAGATCTCTTTCTAAAAATCCCTGTTTTTTTTCTTTAAATGTTTTTATTTATGTTTTTTTCATTTTTCTCTTTTGTTTTTAATTTTCGTGTCAGCATACCAGTATTCCTTGTCTTTACAACAAACCCAGTGCTCCATGCAATCTGGGCCCTCTCTAATGACCACCCCCTGGTTCCCCCAACCTCCCACCCCTCGGCCCTTCAAAGCTCTCATATTGATTTTCAAAGTCCTTAGCCTCTCATGTTTCACCTCCCCTTCCAATGTATGTAATTTCCATTTTTAATTCTAAATTTTCATTTGTATTTTCAAGTTTCATTTGAATTAAATATATTTAATTTAACTTCATTTAAGTTTTATTAAAAATTTTTTTAAAGGCTGTTACATGCTGTCAGCCCCAAATCTGCGGTCTCAGAAAGTACACAGAAAATGGGGAAAGGGGATGTAGACTTACAAAGAAGAACCATTTCGCTTTTCCAGGTCCTTCTTTTTAAAGAGTAGAAAATACACTTTCCCAGAAAGAAACAAACTCAGAAGGAAAGAGTAGGATGGAAGTTACCCTCATCAGCCTATAATCATATACTCAAACTAAAAACACTGGATACTGCAAAAAGATGCCAACTGTTTTTAAAGAAATGGCAGACGACTTTAGGTAAGAATAACTTTCATGCAAATTGAAGTGGAAGTCGTGGTCGAATTGTTCAGGAGGCACCAAAAGAATGAGAATCACATTCTATTGAAAGGAAGGAAGACTGAGATTCTGAACAAAAATGTTTTATTAGGTAAAAGAATGTATAATATGTATACACATTATAATATATATATACCATGGTTTTATATAATGGTTTATATATATATATATATATATATATATATATATATATATATATAGATCTCTTTGGTTGCTACTACAAGATACCAGAAGCCTGGAGGCTGAAACCACAGAAGTGGACAGTGTCACATTTCTAGAGGCTACAATGTTGGTAGGACATGCTCCTTTTGTAGGCATTGTGGATGGATCTGTTCCAGGCCCCTTTTCCAGCTTGAAGTATTGCTCTGGCTTTGGACTTCTTCACCAGGCCTTCTCCCTCAGTGCATATCTGTGTATCCGCACTCTCCCTTCTTAGAAGCACACAAGTCCTCCTGAATTAGGGGCCCAGTCTACTCCAATATGACCTCATCCTAGCTAGTGACATCTCCAGGGACCCTATTTCCAAATAAGGTCATGCTCCCAGGTGCTGGGGTTTAGGACTCGGATAGTTTATATGCATAAACACACACACACATACACACACACACACACACACTCACACACACGTGTGTGTGTGTGTATATGTATTCCTATATATATGTATGTGTATAGATAGAAAGGGAGGAAGGAATAGACGGGAAAAAAGGAAATACGCTTTGCGAGTTAGTAGACTTCACCTTTAACTTTTCAACAATGACCTTCAGAATGAACGACTGAAATTCTATTGAAAGGAAAGACCTGGATAGGTCAGTGAAAACTAAACTCTACATAGGAGGATGCAGTAGCTAGTAGAGATTTTGTGGAAAGAGAAAGGATGAAAAGGGCTAGACCGTACCCAAAGGAATCCGCAAAGGCTGCTTTTCCGAGGTCTGGAGAAGAGACAATGGAAAGACACCGGATCCGTGAACAGAGAAAGAAACCATTGCAGAACAACAAGGGATCCTCTTAGAAAGACATGGCTATCCTCAAGGTGTCTGCATGCGATGAGAAAACTCCCTGAGATCCACCACATTCAAGCCCATCCAACAAGGCTCCAGACACTTTTTGGAAAGCTTGTCTTTCTTTCATGGAGAAAGAATGAGTGAGAGAGAGCATGAGAGAGGAGAAGGTCAGTGGGAGAAGCCGACTCCCCAAGGAGCTGGGAGCGGGAGGCGGGATGAGATCCTACCAGTCCGGGGTCATGACCTGAGCCCAAGGCAGTCGCTGAACTAACGGAGGAGCCACGCAGGCACCCGTCTCCAGAAATGGGTCAACAACAGCGGAGGCGCACCTGGGCGGCACCCTCAGTGAAGTGCCCAACTCTGGGTTCTGGCTCAGGGGGTGATCTCAGGCTCTTGAGATTGAGCCCTGAGGCTAGCTCTGGGCTCAGGGCAGAGTCCACTAGGTCTCTCTTCGGGTCCTGCCCTTCCCCCCTTCCCCATGAAGAGTGCTCTTGCCCTGAAAACCAACTAGGAAAAGCCTTCACAGAAATAAACAATGGCTGAGAGGGGGAGGGGTGGGGAGAGAAGCCACTGGCCCGGGGCGAGCGGGAGGTGCCCGAGATGCTGCCCGCCCTGCCAGGGCCGGGCTCCCTCAGCCGCCACCGCCACCGCCACGCGACGCCGTCGCAGCCACCGCGCGGCAGCAACTCCCCGCCGCCCCCCCGCCCCCCTGCCTCCCCCGGCGCCACCGCCGCCGCCCCCGCTGCAGCCCCCGCCGCACGGAACAGCTGAGCCCAGGGAGCCTTGGCGCCAGCCTCCAGGAGCGCCGGCAGCGCCCTCTGAGCGCGCTCTCTTGGGGCAGCGGGGCCAAAGATCCGTCAGGGAGGAGGCGAGGGCGGCGCCCAGGCGTCCCCGGCGGGGGCGGGGCAGGCAAGACCCTGCAGGGAGATCCCCTTGGGATTGTTGGAGCTGCTGCAGGGCTTCACGCTGCACTTGGCGACGCACCAGCCTGAGGACCCTGCCCTGCATCTGGCTCTTTCCTGACCAGGGAGCCTGTTTGGCCCTCTCTCTCGGCCTGTCTCTCTCCCTCTCCTTCTCCTCTCTGTCTGTCCAAGGAAGGAAGAAAAACTTCCAAGAAATCATCCAACAACCCTCCTGATTCTTGTCGTTCTTGAGGACCCCATGCGTCAACATTTGATTTGTACTTCTTGAATGGAAGGGATTGCTTGTTTGATAGACGCATTGGACAGAAAGACAGACACAGTGAGAGAAGGAGCCCCATTGGAGAGGGAGTACAACAAGTGCAAGTCGGAGAGAGAGAAGCAGGCTTCCTGCTGAGCAGAGAGCCCCAGGCAGGGCTTGCTCCCAAGACCCTGGCATCAGGCCCTGAGCAGAAAGCAGCCACCCAGGTGCCCCACTCCATGATTAAATCCTTTTTTGACGAGTCAGTCCGTTGCATTAGGCAACACGCTTCGAGGTCCTCCTCCACTGGGATAACACTAACCCAGAGGTTGTGTTTTTTCCTTGGCACTCTTGGGATCCCTGAGCATTTAAGGAATCTTTTCATGGGTTTCTTGGCTGATGATTTTCTCCTTGGCATATTTCTGTGCAAGGACTTTCATTGTTTTGAAGGTACCTACCTATCCTTCTTGATTCCTAGTTATCCTCTCTCGAGTTGTATACAGTTCCTTAGGTGGTATCTCCATACAAGCTTTCATACTTTTCGTCTTGTCCTTTGCTGGGCAAGATTTTGTGTTTGGAACCTTGGATTCGTAGAGTCCAACTTCCTAACTAACCCTTCTTGGGCTTCCCGTTTTTGGTGGTGTGCTCCACTCACTCATCTCTGCCACCTCCCCCAGATCCTCCAAAGGGTTTCCGATTGTATCTTCCAGACAACTTCTGATGTCTTCTTTCGTATGTAGGCTCCATCAGTCTGGAAGAGCGTTCGGACCTCTTCTGTTCCACGTGGATATTCACGTCGTTTAGCACCGCTTGGTCAAAGTCTGCCCTCTCGTGTTGGTCTATTTCCTCGGGTCATTCATTTCAAGAGACCTTTTGTAAGACATCCTATCCCATCAGATTCTCCTCTCACTGTCTTTCTCCCTCAGTCTTGCTCTCGCTTCTTTCTTCAGATTTGCCGGGGAATGACGAGCCCTTTTCGTGTCCAGGGCAATAGGAGAACTGGCTGATCCACGGACACAGGCACTTGCCAGATCAGAAACTGGATTGCATTGAATCCCTCCATCCAGTTGGGGTCCATTGAAACTGTACACTACCGTTCATCCAATCTCTGTACGTGTTCTATTCACCGTGGGAACCTATGAACCTATGGGCCATCCCATGGATTGAGATCCTAAATCCCCCTCAGTCATCTTGGATGGTATTCTGATTGGAGCCTTGCTGGGTAGAGACGGTATCAAATGTTTGGAGAGACGAGGTCCTCCTTTTGCTCTTCTCATTAATAGGATTTTCAAGCTTTGCTCGTATGTCCCAGGAGTCCATTTAATTTTCCTGAAGTTTTAACTTCTATCTGATGACTTGGAGGAATTTACTTCCTGATTCTCATACTTTGTCCATTCTCTGAGAATATCTTTCTATACACATTTCACTCTGTGTTTTCTTTCCAGTTGTTGTACCTTCCGTGTTTCCCCCGCCCCTTCTTATACTCGCTATGATGTCCCCGTCTAGGTTGGTAGAAGTCTTGTTCAATTTTAGGTTGTCAATACTACCGAATGTTGTTTCTGCCTTCGTGAGCTGATTCTGTCCCTCCTCGAAGCAGCACGGCGTTTCTGTGTGGTTGTGGGTATTGATGCCATCTAACCAAGTTCATCTTTTCATTAGAGTAGAGAAACCATTGACATTTCATGAAACGACTGAGCCCCTCAAATGATGCCCATTGTCTGGCATTTTCTTTGTTTCATCCCTTTGTACATCCCCATTTATTTATTTATTATTTTATTTCCATTATTTTTTTTTAAAAAAACATAGAGTACATGTTTATCTCCAGGGGTACAGGTCTGTGATTCACCAGGTTTACACAACTCACCGCCCTCATAGATCTCTTTCTAAAAATCCCTGTTTTTTTCTTTAAATGTTTTTATTTATGTTTTTTTTTCATTTTCTCTTTTGTTTTTAATTTTCGTGTCAGCATACCAGTATTCCTTGTCTTTACAACAAACCCAGTGCTCCATGCAATCTGGGCCCTCTCTAATGACCACCCCCTGGTTCCCCCAACCTCCCACCCCTCGGCCCTTCAAAGCTCTCATATTGATTTTCAAAGTCCTTAGCCTCTCATGTTTCACCTCCCCTTCCAATGTATGTAATTTCCATTTTTAATTCTAAATTTTCATTTGTATTTTCAAGTTTCATTTGAATTAAATATATTTAATTTAACTTCATTTAAGTTTTTATTAAAATTTTTTTTTAAAGGCTGTTACATGCTGTCAGCCCCAAATCTGCGGTCTCAGAAAGTACACAGAAAATGGGGAAAGGGGATGTAGACTTACAAAGAAGAACCATTTCGCTTTTCCAGGTCCTTCTTTTTAAAGAGTAGAAAATACACTTTCCCAGAAAGAAACAAACTCAGAAGGAAAGAGTAGGATGGAAGTTACCCTCATCAGCCTATAATCATATACTCAAACTAAAAACACTGGATACTGCAAAAAGATGCCAACTGTTTTTAAAGAAATGGCAGACGACTTTAGGTAAGAATAACTTTCATGCAAATTGAAGTGGAAGTCGTGGTCGAATTGTTCAGGAGGCACCAAAAGAATGAGAATCACATTCTATTGAAAGGAAGGAAGACTGAGATTCTGAACAAAAATGTTTTATTAGGTAAAAGAATGTATAATATGTATACACATTATAATATATATATATATATAACCATGGTTTTATATAATGGTTTATATATATATATATATATATATATATATATATATATATATTAGATCTCTTTGGTTGCTACTACAAGATACCAGAAGCCTGGAGGCTGAAACCACAGAAGTGGACAGTGTCACATTTCTAGAGGCTACAATGTTGGTAGGACATGCTCCTTTTGTAGGCATTGTGGATGGATCTGTTCCAGGCCCCTTTTCCAGCTTGAAGTATTGCTCTGGCTTTGGACTTCTTCACCAGGCCTTCTCCCTCAGTGCATATCTGTGTATCCGCACTCTCCCTTCTTAGAAGCACACAAGTCCTCCTGAATTAGGGGCCCAGTCTACTCCAATATGACCTCATCCTAGCTAGTGACATCTCCAGGGACCCTATTTCCAAATAAGGTCATGCTCCCAGGTGCTGGGGTTTAGGACTCGGATAGTTTATATGCATAAACACACACACACACATACACACACACACACACACACTCACACACACACACGTGTGTGTGTGTGTATATGTATTCCTATATATATGTATGTGTATAGATAGAAAGGGAGGAAGGAATAGACGGGAAAAAAAGGAAATACGCTTTGCGAGTTAGTAGACTTCACCTTTAACTTTTCAACAATGACCTTCAGAATGAACGACTGAAATTCTATTGAAAGGAAAGACCTGGATAGGTCAGTGAAAACTAAACTCTACATAGGAGGATGCAGTAGCTAGTAGAGATTTTGTGGAAAGAGAAAGGATGAAAAGGGCTAGACCGTACCCAAAGGAATCCGCAAAGGCTGCTTTTCCGAGGTCTGGAGAAGAGACAATGGAAAGACACCCGATCCGTGAACAGAGAAAGAAACCATTGCAGAACAACAAGGGATCCTCTTAGAAAGACATGGCTATCCTCAAGGTGTCTGCATGCGATGAGAAAACTCCCTGAGATCCACCACATTCAAGCCCATCCAACAAGGCTCCAGACACTTTTTGGAAAGCTTGTCTTTCTTTCATGGAGAAAGAATGAGTGAGAGAGAGCATGAGAGAGGAGAAGGTCAGTGGGAGAAGCCGACTCCCCAAGGAGCTGGGAGCGGGGAGGCGGGATGAGATCCTACCAGTCCGGGGTCATGACCTGAGCCCAAGGCAGTCGCTGAACTAACGGAGGAGCCACGCAGGGCACCCGTCTCCAGAAATGGGTCAACAACAGCGGAGGCGCACCTGGGCGGCACCCTCAGTGAAGTGCCCAACTCTGGGTTCTGGCTCAGGGGGTGATCTCAGGCTCTTGAGATTGAGCCCTGAGGCTAGCTCTGGGCTCAGGGCAGAGTCCACTAGGTCTCTCTTCGGGTCCTGCCCTTCCCCCCTTCCCCATGAAGAGTGCTCTTGCCCTGAAACCAACTAGGAAAAGCCTTCACAGAAATAAACAATGGCTGAGAGGGGGAGGGGTGGGGAGAGAAGCCACTGGCCCGGGGCGAGCGGGAGGTGCCCGAGATGCTGCCCGCCCTGCCAGGGCCGGGCTCCCTCAGCCGCCACCGCCACCGCCACGCGACGCCCTCGCAGCCCACCGCGGCAGCAAACTCCCGCCGCCCCCGCCGCCCCTGCCGCCCCCCGCCGCCGCATCTCCCGCCGCAGCCCCCGCCCCGCACACGAAACAGCTGAGCCCAGGGAGCCTTGGCGCCAGCCTCCAGGAGCGCCGGCAGCGCCCTCTGAGCGCGCTCTCTTGGGGGCAGCGGGGCCAAAGATCCGTCAGGGAGGAGGCGAGGGCGGCGCCCAGGCGTCCCCGGCGGGGGCGGGGCAGGCAAGACCTGCAGGGAGATCCCCTTGGGATTGTTGGAGCTGCTGCAGGGCTTCACGCTGCACTTGGCGACGCACCAGCCTGAGGACCCTGCCCTGCATCTGGCTCTTTCCTGACCAGGGAGCCTGTTTGGCCCTCTCTCTCGGCCTGTCTCTCTCCCTCCTTCTCCTCTCTGTCTGTCCAAGGAAGGAAGAAAAACTTCCAAGAAATCATCCAACAACCCTCCTGATTCTTGTCGTTCTTGAGGACCCCATGCGTCAACATTTGATTTGTACTTCTTGAATGGAAGGGATTGCTTGTTTGATAGACGCATTGGACAGAAAGACAGACACAGTGAGAGAAGGAGCCCCATTGGAGAGGGAGTACAACAAGTGCAAGTCGGAGAGAGAGAAAGCAGGCTTCCTGCTGAGCAGAGAGCCCCAGGCAGGGCTTGCTCCCAAGACCCTGGCATCAGGCCCTGAGCAGAAAGCAGCCACCCAGGTGCCCCACTCCATGATTAAATCCTTTTTTGACGAGTCAGTCCGTTGCATTAGGCAACACGCTTCGAGGTCCTCCTCCACTGGGATAACACTAACCCAGAGGTTGTGTTTTTCCTTGGCACTCTTGGGATCCCTGAGCATTTAAGGAATCTTTTCATGGGTTTCTTGGCTGATGATTTTTCTCCTTGGCATATTTCTGTGCAAGGACTTTCATTGTTTTGAAGGTACCTACCTATCCTTCTTGATTCCTAGTTATCCTCTCTCGAGTTGTATACAGTTCCTTAGGTGGTATCTCCATACAAGCTTTCATACTTTTCGTCTTGTCCTTTGCTGGGCAAGATTTTGTGTTTGGAACCTTGGATTCGTAGAGTCCAACTTCCTAACTAACCCTTCTTGGGCTTCCCGTTTTTGGTGGTGTGCTCCACTCCATCTCTGCCACCTCCCCCAGATCCTCCAAAGGGTTTCCGATTGTATCTTCCAGACAACTTCTGATGTCTTCTTTCGTATGTAGGCTCCTTCAGTCTGGAAGAGCGTTCGTACCTCTTCTGTTCCACGTGGATATTCACGTCGTTTAGCACCGCTTGGTCAAAGTCTGCCCTCTCGTGTTGGTCTATTTCCTCGGGTCATTCATTTCAAGAGACCTTTTGTACGACATCCTATCCCATCAGATTCTCCTCTCACTGTCTTTCTCCCTCAGTCTTGCTCTCGCTTCTTTCTTCAGATTTGCCGGGGAATGACGAGCCCTTTTCGTGTCCAGGGCAATAGGAGAACTGGCTGATCCACGGACACAGGCACTTGCCAGATCAGAAACTGGATTGCATTGAATCCCTCCATCCAGTTGGGGTCCATTGAAACTGTACACTACCGTTCATCCAATCTCTGTACGTGTTCTATTCACCGTGGGAACCTATGAACCTATGGGCCATCCCATGGATTGAGATCCTAAATCCCCCTCAGTCATCTTGGATGGTATTCTGATTGGAGCCTTGCTGGGTAGAGACGGTATCAAATGTTTGGAGAGACGAGGTCCTCCTTTTGCTCTTCTCATTAATAGGATTTTCAAGCTTTGCTCGTATGTCCCAGGAGTCCATTTAATTTTCCTGAAGTTTTAACTTCTATCTGATGACTTGGAGGAATTTACTTCCTGATTCTCATACTTTGTCCATTCTCTGAGAATATCTTTCTATACACATTTTCACTCTGTGTTTTCTTTCCAGTTGTTGTACCTTCCGTGTTTCCCCCGCCCCCCTTCTTATACTCGCTATGATGTCCCCGTCTAGGTTGGTAGAAGTCTTGTTCAATTTTAGGTTGTCAATACTACCGAATGTTGTTTCTGCCTTCGTGAGCTGATTCTGTCCCTCCTCGAAGCAGCACGGCGTTCTGTGTGGTTGTGGGTATTGATGCCATCTAACCAAGTTCATCTTTTCATTAGAGTAGAGAAACCATTGACATTTCATGAAACGACTGAGCCCCTCAAATGATGCCCATTGTCTGGCATTTTCTTTGTTTCATCCCTTTGTACATCCCCATTTATTTATTTATTATTTTATTTCCATTATTTTTTTAAAAAAAAACATAGAGTACATGTTTATCTCCAGGGGTACAGGTCTGTGATTCACCAGGTTTACACAACTCACCGCCCTCATAGATCTCTTTCTAAAAATCCCTGTTTTTTTCTTTAAATGTTTTTATTTATGTTTTTTTCATTTTTCTCTTTTGTTTTTAATTTTCGTGTCAGCATACCAGTATTCCTTGTCTTTACAACAAACCCAGTGCTCCATGCAATCTGGGCCCTCTCTAATGACCACCCCCTGGTTCCCCCAAACCTCCCACCCCTCGGCCCTTCAAAGCTCTCATATTGATTTTCAAAGTCCTTAGCCTCTCATGTTTCACCTCCCCTTCCAATGTATGTAATTTCCATTTTTAATTCTAAATTTTCATTTGTATTTTTCAAGTTTCATTTGAATTAAATATATTTAATTTAACTTCATTTAAGTTTTATTAAAATTTTTTTTTAAAGGCTGTTACATGCTGTCAGCCCCAAATCTGCGGTCTCAGAAAGTACACAGAAAATGGGGAAAGGGGATGTAGACTTACAAAGAAGAACCATTTCGCTTTTCCAGGTCCTTCTTTTTAAAGAGTAGAAAATACACTTTCCCAGAAAGAAACAAACTCAGAAGGAAAGAGTAGGATGGAAGTTACCCTCATCAGCCTATAATCATATACTCAAACTAAAAACACTGGATACTGCAAAAAGATGCCAACTGTTTTTAAAGAAATGGCAGACGACTTTAGGTAAGAATAACTTTCATGCAAATTGAAGTGGAAGTCGTGGTCGAATTGTTCAGGAGGCACCAAAAGAATGAGAATCACATTCTATTGAAAGGAAGGAAGACTGAGATTCTGAACAAAAATGTTTTATTAGGTAAAAGAATGTATAATATGTATACACATTATAATATATATAACCATGGTTTTATATATGGTTATATATATATATATATATATATATATATATATATATATATATATATATATATCTAGATCTCTTTGGTTGCTACTACAAGATACCAGAAGCCTGGAGGCTGAAACCACAGAAGTGGACAGTGTCACATTTCTAGAGGCTACAATGTTGGTAGGACATGCTCCTTTTGTAGGCATTGTGGATGGATCTGTTCCAGGCCCCTTTTCCAGCTTGAAGTATTGCTCTGGCTTTGGACTTCTTCACCAGGCCTTCTCCCTCAGTGCATATCTGTGTATCCGCACTCTCCCTTCTTAGAAGCACACAAGTCCTCCTGAATTAGGGGCCCAGTCTACTCCAATATGACCTCATCCTAGCTAGTGACATCTCCAGGGACCCTATTTCCAAATAAGGTCATGCTCCCAGGTGCTGGGGTTTAGGGACTCGGATAGTTTATATGCATAAAACACACACACACATACACACACACACACACACACTCACACACACACGTGTGTGTGTGTGTGTATATGTATTCCTATATATATGTATGTGTATAGATAGAAAGGGAGGAAGGAATAGACGGGAAAAAGGAAATACGCTTTGCGAGTTAGTAGACTTCACCTTTAACTTTTCAACAATGACCTTCAGAATGAACGACTGAAATTCTATTGAAAGGAAAGACCTGGATAGGTCAGTGAAAACTAAACTCTACATAGGAGGATGCAGTAGCTAGTAGAGATTTTGTGGAAAGAGAAAGGATGAAAAGGGCTAGACCGTACCCAAAGGAATCCGCAAAGGCTGCTTTTCCGAGGTCTGGAGAAGAGACAATGGAAAGACACCCGATCCGTGAACAGAGAAAGAAAC
This sequence comes from Mustela putorius furo, assembly GCF_011764305.1. Classification (NCBI taxonomy): domain Eukaryota; kingdom Metazoa; phylum Chordata; class Mammalia; order Carnivora; family Mustelidae; genus Mustela; species Mustela putorius. Next base: position 1,859,693 of record NW_025422413.1, on the reverse strand, counting down.
CATTGCAGAACAACAAGGGATCCTCTTAGAAAGACATGGCTATCCTCAAGGTGTCTGCATGCGATGAGAAAACTCCCTGAGATCCACCACATTCAAGCCCATCCAACAAGGCTCCAGACACTTTTTGGAAAGCTTGTCTTTCTTTCATGGAGAAAGAATGAGTGAGAGAGAGCATGAGAGAGAGAGAAGGTCAGTGGGAGAAGCCGACTCCCCAAGGAGCTGGGAGCGGGAGGCGGGATGAGATCCTACCAGTCCGGGGTCATGACCTGAGCCCAAGGCAGTCGCTGAACTAACGGAGGAGCCACGCAGGCACCCGTCTCCAGAAATGGGTCAACAACAGCGGAGGCGCACCTGGGCGGCACCCTCAGTGAAGTGCCCAACTCTGGGTTCTGGCTCAGGGGGTGATCTCAGGCTCTTGAGATTGAGCCCTGAGGCTAGCTCTGGGCTCAGGGCAGAGTCCACTAGGTGTCTCTTCGGGTCCTGCCCTTCCCCCCTTCCCCATGAAGAGTGCTCTTGCCCTGAAAACCAACTAGGAAAAGCCTTCACAGAAATAAACAATGGCTGAGAGGGGGAGGGGGTGGGGAGAGAAGCCACTGGCCCGGGGCGAGCGGGAGGTGCCCGAGATGCTGCCCGCCCTGCCAGGGCCGGGCTCCCTCAGCCGCCACCGCCACCGCCACGCGACGCCGTCGCAGCCACCGCGGCAGCAACTCCCGCCGCCCCCGCCGCCCCTGCCCCCCCGCCGCACGGCCGCCCCCGCTGCAACAGCTGAGCCCAGGGAGCCTTGGCGCCAGCCTCCAGGAGCGCCGGCAGCGCCCTCTGAGCGCGCTCTCTTGGGGGGCAGCGGGGCCAAAGATCCGTCAGGGAGGAGGCGAGGGCGGCGCCCAGGCGTCCCCGGCGGGGGCGGGGCAGGCAAGACCTGCAGGGAGATCCCCTTGGGATTGTTGGAGCTGCTGCAGGGCTTCACGCTGCACTTGGCGACGCACCAGCCTGAGGACCCTGCCCTGCCCTCATCTGGCTCTTTCCTGACCAGGGAGCCTGTTTGGCCCTCTCTCTCGGCCTGTCTCTCTCCCCCTCCTTCTCCTCTCTGTCTGTCCAAGGAAGGAAGAAAAACTTCCAAGAAATCATCCAACAACCCTCCTGATTCTTGTCGTTCTTGAGGACCCCATGCGTCAACATTTGATTTGTACTTCTTGAATGGAAGGGATTGCTTGTTTGATAGACGCATTGGACAGAAAGACAGACACAGTGAGAGAAGGAGCCCCATTGGAGAGGGAGTACAACAAGTGCAAGTCGGAGAGAGAGAAGCAGGCTTCCTGCTGAGCAGAGAGCCCCAGGCAGGGCTTGCTCCCAAGACCCTGGCATCAGGACCCTGAGCAGAAAGCAGCCACCCAGGTGCCCCACTCCATGATTAAATCCTTTTTTGACGAGTCAGTCCGTTGCATTAGGCAACACGCTTCGAGGTCCTCCTCCACTGGGATAACACTAACCCAGAGGTTGTGTTTTCCTTGGCACTCTTGGGATCCCTGAGCATTTAAGGAATCTTTTCATGGGTTTCTTGGCTGATGATTTTCTCCTTGGCATATTTCTGTGCAAGGACTTTCATTGTTTTGAAGGTACCTACCTATCCTTCTTGATTCCTAGTTATCCTCTCTCGAGTTGTATACAGTTCCTTAGGTGGTATCTCCATACAAGCTTTCATACTTTTCGTCTTGTCCTTTGCTGGGCAAGATTTTGTGTTTGGAACCTTGGATTCGTAGAGTCCAACTTCCTAACTAACCCTTCTTGGGCTTCCCGTTTTTGGTGGTGTGCTCCACTCATCTCTGCCACCTCCCCCAGATCCTCCAAAGGGTTTCCGATTGTATCTTCCAGACAACTTCTGATGTCTTCTTTCGTATGTAGGCTCCATCAGTCTGGAAGAGCGTTCGGACCTCTTCTGTTCCACGTGGATATTCACGTCGTTTAGCACCGCTTGGTCAAAGTCTGCCCTCTCGTGTTGGTCTATTTCCTCGGGTCATTCATTTCAAGAGACCTTTTGTAAGACATCCTATCCCATCAGATTCTCCTCTCACTGTCTTTCTCCCTCAGTCTTGCTCTCGCTTCTTTCTTCAGATTTGCCGGGGAATGACGAGCCCTTTTCGTGTCCAGGGCAATAGGAGAACTGGCTGATCCACGGACACAGGCACTTGCCAGATCAGAAACTGGATTGCATTGAATCCCTCCATCCAGTTGGGGTCCATTGAAACTGTACACTACCGTTCATCCAATCTCTGTACGTGTTCTATTCACCGTGGGAACCTATGAACCTATGGGCCATCCCATGGATTGAGATCCTAAATCCCCCTCAGTCATCTTGGATGGTATTCTGATTGGAGCCTTGCTGGGTAGAGACGGTATCAAATGTTTGGAGAGACGAGGTCCTCCTTTTGCTCTTCTCATTAATAGGATTTTCAAGCTTTGCTCGTATGTCCCAGGAGTCCATTTAATTTTCCTGAAGTTTTAACTTCTATCTGATGACTTGGAGGAATTTACTTCCTGATTCTCATACTTTGTCCATTCTCTGAGAATATCTTTCTATACACATTTCACTCTGTGTTTTCTTTCCAGTTGTTGTACCTTCCGTGTTTCCCCCGCCCCTTCTTATACTCGCTATGATGTCCCCGTCTAGGTTGGTAGAAGTCTTGTTCAATTTTAGGTTGTCAATACTACCGAATGTTGTTTCTGCTTTCTGCCTTCGTGAGCTGATTCTGTCCCTCCTCGAAGCAGCACGGCGTTCTGTGTGGTTGTGGGTATTGATGCCATCTAACCAAGTTCATCTTTTCATTAGAGTAGAGAAACCATTGACATTTCATGAAACGACTGAGCCCCTCAAATGATGCCCATTGTCTGGCATTTTCTTTGTTTCATCCCTTTGTACATCCCCATTTATTTATTTATTATTTTATTTCCATTATTTTTTTAAAAAAACATAGAGTACATGTTTATCTCCAGGGGTACAGGTCTGTGATTCACCAGGTTTACACAACTCACCGCCCTCATAGATCTCTTTCTAAAAATCCCTGTTTTTTTTCTTTAAATGTTTTTATTTATGTTTTTTTTTCATTTTTCTCTTTTGTTTTTAATTTTCGTGTCAGCATACCAGTATTCCTTGTCTTTACAACAAACCCAGTGCTCCATGCAATCTGGGCCCTCTCTAATGACCACCCCCTGGTTCCCCCAACCTCCCACCCCTCGGCCCTTCAAAGCTCTCATATTGATTTTCAAAGTCCTTAGCCTCTCATGTTTCACCTCCCCTTCCAATGTATGTAATTTCCATTTTTAATTCTAAATTTTCATTTGTATTTTCAAGTTTCATTTGAATTAAATATATTTAATTTAACTTCATTTAAGTTTTATTAAAATTTTTTTTAAAGGCTGTTACATGCTGTCAGCCCCAAATCTGCGGTCTCTCAGAAAGTACACAGAAAATGGGGAAAGGGGATGTAGACTTACAAAGAAGAACCATTTCGCTTTTCCAGGTCCTTCTTTTTAAAGAGTAGAAAATACACTTTCCCAGAAAGAAACAAACTCAGAAGGAAAGAGTAGGATGGAAGTTACCCTCATCAGCCTATAATCATATACTCAAACTAAAAACACTGGATACTGCAAAAAGATGCCAACTGTTTTTAAAGAAATGGCAGACGACTTTAGGTAAGAATAACTTTCATGCAAATTGAAGTGGAAGTCGTGGTCGAATTGTTCAGGAGGCACCAAAAGAATGAGAATCACATTCTATTGAAAGGAAGGAAGACTGAGATTCTGAACAAAAATGTTTTATTAGGTAAAAGAATGTATAATATGTATACACATTATAATATATATAACCATGGTTTTATATAATGGTTTATATATATATATATATATATATATATATATATATATATATATATATATATTAGATCTCTTTGGTTGCTACTACAAGATACCAGAAGCCTGGAGGCTGAAACCACAGAAGTGGACAGTGTCACATTTCTAGAGGCTACAATGTTGGTAGGACATGCTCCTTTTGTAGGCATTGTGGATGGATCTGTTCCAGGCCCCTTTTCCAGCTTGAAGTATTGCTCTGGCTTTGGACTTCTTCACCAGGCCTTCTCCCTCAGTGCATATCTGTGTATCCGCACTCTCCCTTCTTAGAAGCACACAAGTCCTCCTGAATTAGGGGCCCAGTCTACTCCAATATGACCTCATCCTAGCTAGTGACATCTCCAGGGACCCTATTTCCAAATAAGGTCATGCTCCCAGGTGCTGGGGTTTAGGACTCGGATAGTTTATATGCATAAACACACACACACATACACACACACACACACACACACACTCACACACACACGTGTGTGTGTGTGTGTATATGTATTCCTATATATATGTATGTGTATAGATAGAAAGGGAGGAAGGAATAGACGGGAAAAAGGAAATACGCTTTGCGAGTTAGTAGACTTCACCTTTAACTTTTCAACAATGACCTTCAGAATGAACGACTGAAATTCTATTGAAAGGAAAGACCTGGATAGGTCAGTGAAAACTAAACTCTACATAGGAGGATGCAGTAGCTAGTAGAGATTTTGTGGAAAGAGAAAGGATGAAAAGGGCTAGACCGTACCCAAAGGAATCCGCAAAGGCTGCTTTTCCGAGGTCTGGAGAAGAGACAACAATGGAAAGACACCCGATCCGTGAACAGAGAAAGAAACCATTGCAGAACAACAAGGGATCCTCTTAGAAAGACATGGCTATCCTCAAGGTGTCTGCATGCGATGAGAAAACTCCCTGAGATCCACCACATTCAAGCCCATCCAACAAGGCTCCAGACACTTTTTGGAAAGCTTGTCTTTCTTTCATGGAGAAAGAATGAGTGAGAGAGAGCATGAGAGAGGAGAAGGTCAGTGGGAGAAGCCGACTCCCCAAAGGAGCTGGGAGCGGGAGGCGGGATGAGATCCTACCAGTCCGGGGTCATGACCTGAGCCCAAGGCAGTCGCTGAACTAACGGAGGAGCCACGCAGGCACCCGTCTCCAGAAATGGGTCAACAACAGCAGAGGCGCACCTGGGCGGCACCCTCAGTGAAGTGCCCAACTCTGGGTTCTGGCTCAGGGGGTGATCTCAGGCTCTTGAGATTGAGCCCTGAGGCTAGCTCTGGGCTCAGGGCAGAGTCCACTAGGTCTCTCTTCGGGTCCTGCCCTTCCCCCCTTCCCCATGAAGAGTGCTCTTGCCCTGAAACCAACTAGGAAAAGCCTTCACAGAAATAAACAATGGCTGAGAGGGGGAGGGGTGGGGAGAGAAGCCACTGGCCCGGGGCGAGCGGGAGGTGCCCGAGATGCTGCCCGCCCTGCCAGGGCCGGGCTCCCTCAGCCGCCACCGCCACCGCCACGCGACGCCCTCGCAGCCACCGCGGCAGCAACTCCCGCCGCCCCCGCCGCACGGAACAGCTGAGCCCAGGGAGCCTTGGCGCCAGCCTCCAGGAGCGCCGGCAGCGCCCTCTGAGCGCGCTCTCTTGGGGCAGCGGGGCCAAAGATCCGTCAGGGAGGAGGCGAGGGCGGCGCCCAGGCGTCCCCGGCGGGGGGCGGGGCAGGCAAGACCTGCAGGGAGATCCCCTTGGGATTGTTGGAGCTGCTGCAGGGCTTCACGCTGCACTTGGCGACGCACCAGCCTGAGGACCCTGCCCTGCATCTGGCTCTTTCCTGACCAGGGAGCCTGTTTGGCCCTCTCTCTCGGCCTGTCTCTCTCCCTCCTTCTCCTCTCTGTCTGTCCAAGGAAGGAAGAAAAACTTCCAAGAAATCATCCAACAACCCTCCTGATTCTTGTCGTTCTTGAGGACCCCATGCGTCAACATTTGATTTGTACTTCTTGAATGGAAGGGATTGCTTGTTTGATAGACGCATTGGACAGAAAGACAGACACAGTGAGAGAAGGAGCCCCATTGGAGAGGGAGTACAACAAGTGCAAGTCGGAGAGAGAGAAGCAGGCTTCCTGCTGAGCAGAGAGCCCCAGGCAGGGCTTGCTCCCAAGACCCTGGCATCAGGCCCTGAGCAGAAAGCAGCCACCCAGGTGCCCCACTCCATGATTAAATCCTTTTTTGACGAGTCAGTCCGTTGCATTAGGCAACACGCTTCGAGGTCCTCCTCCACTGGGATAACACTAACCCAGAGGTTGTGTTTTCCTTGGCACTCTTGGGATCCCTGAGCATTTAAGGAATCTTTTCATGGGTTTCTTGGCTGATGATTTTCTCCTTGGCATATTTCTGTGCAAGGACTTTCATTGTTTTGAAGGTACCTACCTATCCTTCTTGATTCCTAGTTATCCTCTCTCGAGTTGTATACAGTTCCTTAGGTGGTATCTCCATACAAGCTTTCATACTTTTCGTCTTGTCCTTTGCTGGGCAAGATTTTGTGTTTGGAACCTTGGATTCGTAGAGTCCAACTTCCTAACTAACCCTTCTTGGGCTTCCCGTTTTTGGTGGTGTGCTCCACTCATCTCTGCCACCTCCCCCAGATCCTCCAAAGGGTTTCCGATTGTATCTTCCAGACAACTTCTGATGTCTTCTTTCGTATGTAGGCTCCTTCAGTCTGGAAGAGCGTTCGTACCTCTTCTGTTCCACGTGGATATTCACGTCGTTTAGCACCGCTTGGTCAAAGTCTGCCCTCTCGTGTTGGTCTATTTCCTCGGGTCATTCATTTCAAGAGACCTTTTGTACGACATCCTATCCCATCAGATTCTCCTCTCACTGTCTTTCTCCCTCAGTCTTGCTCTCGCTTCTTTCTTCAGATTTGCCGGGGAATGACGAGCCCTTTTCGTGTCCAGGGCAATAGGAGAACTGGCTGATCCACGGACACAGGCACTTGCCAGATCAGAAACTGGATTGCATTGAATCCCTCCATCCAGTTGGGGTCCATTGAAACTGTACACTACCGTTCATCCAATCTCTGTACGTGTTCTATTCACCGTGGGAACCTATGAACCTATGGGCCATCCCATGGATTGAGATCCTAAATCCCCCTCAGTCATCTTGGATGGTATTCTGATTGGAGCCTTGCTGGGTAGAGACGGTATCAAATGTTTGGAGAGACGAGGTCCTCCTTTTGCTCTTCTCATTAATAGGATTTTCAAGCTTTGCTCGTATGTCCCAGGAGTCCATTTAATTTTCCTGAAGTTTTAACTTCTATCTGATGACTTGGAGGAATTTACTTCCTGATTCTCATACTTTGTCCATTCTCTGAGAATATCTTTCTATACACATTTCACTCTGTGTTTTCTTTCCAGTTGTTGTACCTTCCGTGTTTCCCCCGCCCCTTCTTATACTCGCTATGATGTCCCCGTCTAGGTTGGTAGAAGTCTTGTTCAATTTTAGGTTGTCAATACTACCGAATGTTGTTTCTGCCTTCGTGAGCTGATTCTGTCCCTCCTCGAAGCAGCACGGCGTTCTGTGTGGTTGTGGGTATTGATGCCATCTAACCAAGTTCATCTTTTCATTAGAGTAGAGAAACCATTGACATTTCATGAAACGACTGAGCCCCTCAAATGATGCCCATTGTCTGGCATTTTCTTTGTTTCATCCCTTTGTACATCCCCATTTATTTATTTATTATTTTATTTCCATTATTTTTTTAAAAAAACATAGAGTACATGTTTATCTCCAGGGGTACAGGTCTGTGATTCACCAGGTTTACACAACTCACCGCCCTCATAGATCTCTTTCTAAAAATCCCTGTTTTTTTCTTTAAATGTTTTTATTTATGTTTTTTTCATTTTTCTCTTTTGTTTTTAATTTTCGTGTCAGCATACCAGTATTCCTTGTCTTTACAACAAACCCAGTGCTCCATGCAATCTGGGCCCTCTCTAATGACCACCCCCTGGTTCCCCCAACCTCCCACCCCTCGGCCCTTCAAAGCTCTCATATTGATTTTCAAAGTCCTTAGCCTCTCATGTTTCACCTCCCCTTCCAATGTATGTAATTTCCATTTTTAATTCTAAATTTTCATTTGTATTTTCAAGTTTCATTTGAATTAAATATATTTAATTTAACTTCATTTAAGTTTTATTAAAATTTTTTTTTAAAGGCTGTTACATGCTGTCAGCCCCAAATCTGCGGTCTCAGAAAGTACACAGAAAATGGGGAAAGGGGATGTAGACTTACAAAGAAGAACCATTTCGCTTTTCCAGGTCCTTCTTTTTAAAGAGTAGAAAATACACTTTCCCAGAAAGAAACAAACTCAGAAGGAAAGAGTAGGATGGAAGTTACCCTCATCAGCCTATAATCATATACTCAAACTAAAAACACTGGATACTGCAAAAAGATGCCAACTGTTTTTAAAGAAATGGCAGACGACTTTAGGTAAGAATAACTTTCATGCAAATTGAAGTGGAAGTCGTGGTCGAATTGTTCAGGAGGCACCAAAAGAATGAGAATCACATTCTATTGAAAGGAAGGAAGACTGAGATTCTGAACAAAAATGTTTTATTAGGTAAAAGAATGTATAATATGTATACACATTATAATATATATAAACCATGGTTTTATATAATGGTTTATATATATATATATATATATATATATATATATATATATATATATATTAGATCTCTTTGGTTGCTACTACAAGATACCAGAAGCCTGGAGGCTGAAACCACAGAAGTGGACAGTGTCACATTTCTAGAGGCTACAATGTTGGTAGGACATGCTCCTTTTGTAGGCATTGTGGATGGATCTGTTCCAGGCCCCTTTTCCAGCTTGAAGTATTGCTCTGGCTTTGGACTTCTTCACCAGGCCTTCTCCCTCAGTGCATATCTGTGTATCCGCACTCTCCCTTCTTAGAAGCACACAAGTCCTCCTGAATTAGGGGCCCAGTCTACTCCAATATGACCTCATCCTAGCTAGTGACATCTCCAGGGACCCTATTTCCAAATAAGGTCATGCTCCCAGGTGCTGGGGTTTAGGACTCGGATAGTTTATATGCATAAACACACACACACATACACACACACACACACACACACTCACACACACACGTGTGTGTGTGTGTATATGTATTCCTATATATATGTATGTGTATAGATAGAAAGGGAGGAAGGAATAGACGGGAAAAAGGAAATACGCTTTGCGAGTTAGTAGACTTCACCTTTAACTTTTCAACAATGACCTTCAGAATGAACGACTGAAATTCTATTGAAAGGAAAGACCTGGATAGGTCAGTGAAAACTAAACTCTACATAGGAGGATGCAGTAGCTAGTAGAGATTTTGTGGAAAGAGAAAGGATGAAAAGGGCTAGACCGTACCCAAAGGAATCCGCAAAGGCTGCTTTTCCGAGGTCTGGAGAAGAGACAATGGAAAGACACCCGATCCGTGAACAGAGAAAGAAACCATTGCAGAACAACAAGGGATCCTCTTAGAAAGACATGGCTATCCTCAAGGTGTCTGCATGCGATGAGAAAACTCCCTGAGATCCACCACATTCAAGCCCATCCAACAAGGCTCCAGACACTTTTTGGAAAGCTTGTCTTTCTTTCTTGGAGAAAGAATGAGTGAGAGAGAGCATGAGAGAGGAGAAGGTCAGTGGGAGAAGCCGACTCCCCAAGGAGCTGGGAGCGGGAGGCGGGATGAGATCCTACCAGTCCGGGGTCATGACCTGAGCCCAAGGCAGTCGCTGAACTAACGGAGGAGCCACGCAGGCACCCGTCTCCAGAAATGGGTCAACAACAGCAGAGGCGCACCTGGGCGGCACCCTCAGTGAAGTGCCCAACTCTGGGTTCTGGCTCAGGGGGTGATCTCAGGCTCTTGAGATTGAGCCCTGAGGCTAGCTCTGGGCTCAGGGCAGAGTCCACTAGGTCTCTCTTCGGGTCCTGCCCTTCCCCCCTTCCCCATGAAGAGTGCTCTTGCCCTGAAACCAACTAGGAAAAGCCTTCACAGAAATAAACAATGGCTGAGAGGGGGAGGGGTGGGGAGAGAAGCCACTGGCCCGGGGCGAGCGGGAGGTGCCCGAGATGCTGCCCGCCCTGCCAGGGCCGGGCTCCCTCAGCCAGCCGCCACCGCCACCGCCACGCGACGCCCTCGCAGCCACCGCGGCACAGCAACTCCGCCGCCCCCCGCCGCCCCTGCCTCCCCCGCCGCCACCGCCGCCCCCGCTGCAGCCCCCGCCGCACGGAACAGCTGAGCCCAGGGAGCCTTGGCGCCAGCCTCCAGGAGCGCCGGCAGCGCCCTCTGAGCGCGCTCTCTTGGGGCAGCGGGGCCAAAGATCCGTCAGGGAGGAGGCGAGGGCGGCGCCCAGGCGTCCCCGGCGGGGGCGGGGCAGGCAAGACCTGCAGGGAGATCCCCTTGGGATTGTTGGAGCTGCTGCAGGGCTTCACGCTGCACTTGGCGACGCACCAGCCTGAGGACCCTGCCCTGCATCTGGCTCTTTCCTGACCAGGGAGCCTGTTTGGCCCTCTCTCTCGGCCTGTCTCTCTCCCTCCTTCTCCTCTCTGTCTGTCCAAGGAAGGAAGAAAAACTTCCAAGAAATCATCCAACAACCCTCCTGATTTTGTCGTTCTTGAGGACCCCATGCGTCAACATTTGATTTGTACTTCTTGAATGGAAGGGATTGCTTGTTTGATAGACGCATTGGACAGAAAGACAGACACAGTGAGAGAAGGAGCCCCATTGGAGAGGGAGTACAACAAGTGCAAGTCGGAGAGAGAGAAGCAGGCTTCCTGCTGAGCAGAGAGCCCCAGGCAGGGCTTGCTCCCAAGACCCTGGCATCAGGCCCTGAGCAGAAAGCAGCCACCCAGGTGCCCCACTCCATGATTAAATCCTTTTTTGACGAGTCAGTCCGTTGCATTAGGCAACACGCTTCGAGGTCCTCCTCCACTGGGATAACACTAACCCAGAGGTTGTGTTTTCCTTGGCACTCTTGGGATCCCTGAGCATTTAAGGAATCTTTTCATGGGTTTCTTGGCTGATGATTTTCTCCTTGGCATATTTCTGTGCAAGGACTTTCATTGTTTTGAAGGTACCTACCTATCCTTCTTGATTCCTAGTTATCCTCTCTCGAGTTGTATACAGTTCCTTAGGTGGTATCTCCATACAAGCTTTCATACTTTTTCGTCTTGTCCTTTGCTGGGCAAGATTTTGTGTTTGGAACCTTGGATTCGTAGAGTCCAACTTCCTAACTAACCCTTCTTGGGCTTCCCGTTTTTGGTGGTGTGCTCCACTCATCTCTGCCACCTCCCCCAGATCCTCCAAAGGGTTTCCGATTGTATCTTCCAGACAACTTCTGATGTCTTCTTTCGTATGTAGGCTCCATCAGTCTGGAAGAGCGTTCGGACCTCTTCTGTTCCACGTGGATATTCACGTCGTTTAGCACCGCTTGGTCAAAGTCTGCCCTCTCGTGTTGGTCTATTTCCTCGGGTCATTCATTTCAAGAGACCTTTTGTAAGACATCCTATCCCATCAGATTCTCCTCTCACTGTCTTTCTCCCTCAGTCTTGCTCTCGCTTCTTTTCTTCAGATTTGCCGGGGAATGACGAGCCCTTTTCGTGTCCAGGGCAATAGGAGAACTGGCTGATCCACGGACACAGGCACTTGCCAGATCAGAAACTGGATTGCATTGAATCCCTCCATCCAGTTGGGGTCCATTGAAACTGTACACTACCGTTCATCCAATCTCTGTACGTGTTCTATTCACCGTGGGAACCTATGAACCTATGGGCCATCCCATGGATTGAGATCCTAAATCCCCCTCAGTCATCTTGGATGGTATTCTGATTGGAGCCTTGCTGGGTAGAGACGGTATCAAATGTTTGGAGAGACGAGGTCCTCCTTTTGCTCTTCTCATTAATAGGATTTTCAAGCTTTGCTCGTATGTCCCAGGAGTCCATTTAATTTTCCTGAAGTTTTAACTTCTATCTGATGACTTGGAGGAATTTACTTCCTGATTCTCATACTTTGTCCATTCTCTGAGAATATCTTTCTATACACATTTCACTCTGTGTTTTCTTTCCAGTTGTTGTACCTTCCGTGTTTCCCCCCGCCCCTTCTTATACTCGCTATGATGTCCCCGTCTAGGTTGGTAGAAGTCTTGTTCAATTTTAGGTTGTCAATACTACCGAATGTTGTTTCTGCCTTCGTGAGCTGATTCTGTCCCTCCTCGAAGCAGCACGGCGTTCTGTGTGGTTGTGGGTATTGATGCCATCTAACCAAGTTCATCTTTTCATTAGAGTAGAGAAACCATTGACATTTCATGAAACGACTGAGCCCCTCAAATGATGCCCATTGTCTGGCATTTTCTTTGTTTCATCCCTTTGTACATCCCCATTTATTTATTTATTATTTTTTATTTCCATTATTTTTTTAAAAAAACATAGAGTACATGTTTATCTCCAGGGGTACAGGTCTGTGATTCACCAGGTTTACACACACAACTCACCGCCCTCATAGATCTCTTTCTAAAAATCCCTGTTTTTTTCTTTTTAATGTTTTTATTTATGTTTTTTTTCATTTTTCTCTCTTTTGTTTTTAATTTTCGTGTCAGCATACCAGTATTCCTTGTCTTTACAACAAACCCAGTGCTCCATGCAATCTGGGCCCTCTCTAATGACCACCCCCTGGTTCCCCCAACCTCCCACCCCTCGGCCCTTCAAAGCTCTCATATTGATTTTCAAAGTCCTTAGCCTCTCATGTTTCACCTCCCCTTCCAATGTATGTAATTTCCATTTTTAATTCTAAATTTTCATTTGTATTTTCAAGTTTCATTTGAATTAAATATATTTAATTTAACTTCATTTAAGTTTTATTAAAATTTTTTTTTTTTAAGGCTGTTACATGCTGTCAGCCCCAAATCTGCGGTCTCAGAAAGTACACAGAAAATGGGGAAAGGGGATGTAGACTTACAAAGAAGAACCATTTCGCTTTTCCAGGTCCTTCTTTTTAAAGAGTAGAAAATACACTTTCCCAGAAAGAAACAAACTCAGAAGGAAAGAGTAGGATGGAAGTTACCCTCATCAGCCTATAATCATATACTCAAACTAAAAACACTGGATACTGCAAAAAGATGCCAACTGTTTTTAAAGAAATGGCAGACGACTTTAGGTAAGAATAACTTTCATGCAAATTGAAGTGGAAGTCGTGGTCGAATTGTTCAGGAGGCACCAAAAGAATGAGAATCACATTCTATTGAAAGGAAGGAAGACTGAGATTCTGAACAAAAAATGTTTTATTAGGTAAAAGAATGTATAATATGTATACACATTATAATATATATAACCATGGTTTTATATAATGGTTTTATATATATATATATATATATATATATATATATATATATATATTATCTCTTTGGTTGCTACTACAAGATACCAGAAGCCTGGAGGCTGAAAACCACAGAAGTGGACAGTGTCACATTTCTAGAGGCTACAATGTTGGTAGGACATGCTCCTTTTGTAGGCATTGTGGATGGATCTGTTCCAGGCCCCTTTTCCAGCTTGAAGTATTGCTCTGGCTTTGGACTTCTTCACCAGGCCTTCTCCCTCAGTGCATATCTATCTGTGTATCCGCACTCTCCCTTCTTAGAAGCACACAAGTCCTCCTGAATTAGGGGCCCAGTCTACTCCAATATGACCTCATCCTAGCTAGTGACATCTCCAGGGACCCTATTTCCAAATAAGGTCATGCTCCCAGGTGCTGGGGTTTAGGACTCGGATAGTTTATATGCATAAACACACACACACATACACACACACACACACACACTCACACACACACACACGTGTGTGTGTGTGTGTATATGTATTCCTATATATATGTATGTGTATAGATAGAAAGGGAGGAAGGAATAGACGGGAAAAAGGAAATACGCTTTGCGAGTTAGTAGACTTCACCTTTAACTTTTCAACAATGACCTTCAGAATGAACGACTGAAATTCTATTGAAAGGAAAGACCTGGATAGGTCAGTGAAAACTAAACTCTACATAGGAGGATGCAGTAGCTAGTAGAGATTTTGTGGAAAGAGAAAGGATGAAAAGGGCTAGACCGTACCCAAAGGAATCCGCAAAGGCTGCTTTTCCGAGGTCTGGAGAAGAGACAATGGAAAGACACCCGATCCGTGAACAGAGAAAGAAAAACATTGCAGAACAACAAGGGATCCTCTTAGAAAGACATGGCTATCCTCAAGGTGTCTGCATGCGATGAGAAAACTCCCTGAGATCCACCACATTCAAGCCCATCCAACAAGGCTCCAGACACTTTTTGGAAAGCTTGTCTTTCTTTCATGGAGAAAGAATGAGTGAGAGAGAGCATGAGAGAGGAGAAGGTCAGTGGGAGAAGCCGACTCCCCAAGGAGCTGGGAGCGGGAGGCGGGATGAGATCCTACCAGTCCGGGGTCATGACCTGAGCCCAAGGCAGTCGCTGAACTAACGGAGGAGCCACGCAGGCACCCGTCTCCAGAAATGGGTCAACAACAGCGGAGGCGCACCTGGGCGGCACCCTCAGTGAAGTGCCCAACTCTGGGTTCTGGCTCAGGGGGTGATCTCAGGCTCTTGAGATTGAGCCCTGAGGCTAGCTCTGGGCTCAGGGCAGAGTCCACTAGGTCTCTCTTCGGGTCCTGCCCTTCCCCCCTTCCCCATGAAGAGTGCTCTTGCCCTGAAACCAACTAGGAAAAGCCTTCACAGAAATAAACAATGGCTGAGAGGGGGAGGGGTGGGGAGAGAAGCCACTGGCCCGGGGCGAGCGGGAGGTGCCCGAGATGCTGCCCGCCCTGCCAGGGCCGGGCTCCCTCAGCCGCCACCGCCACCGCCACGCGACGCCACGCGCACCACCGCGGCAGCAACTCACCGCCCGCCCCCCGCCGCCCGCCTCCCGCCGCCGCCCCGCCCCCGCACGGAACAGCTGAGCCCAGGGAGCCTTGGCGCCAGCCTCCAGGAGCGCCGGCAGCGCCCTCTGAGCGCGCTCTCTTGGGGCAGCGGGGCCAAAGATCCGTCAGGGAGGAGGCGAGGGGCGGCGCCCAGGCGTCCCCGGCGGGGGCGGGGGCAGGCAAGACCTGCAGGGAGATCCCCTTGGGATTGTTGGAGCTGCTGCAGGGCTTCACGCTGCACTTGGCGACGCACCAGCCTGAGGACCCTGCCCTGCATCTGGCTCTTTCCTGACCAGGGAGCCTGTTTGGCCCTCTCTCTCGGCCTGTCTCTCTCCCTCCTTCTCCTCTCTGTCTGTCCAAGGAAGGAAGAAAAACTTCCAAGAAATCATCCAACAACCCTCCTGATTCTTGTCGTTCTTGAGGACCCCATGCGTCAACATTTGATTTGTACTTCTTGAATGGAAGGGATTGCTTGTTTGATAGACGCATTGGACAGAAAGACAGACACAGTGAGAGAAGGAGCCCCATTGGAGAGGGAGTACAACAAGTGCAAGTCGGAGAGAGAGAAGCAGGCTTCCTGCTGAGCAGAGAGCCCCAGGCAGGGCTTGCTCCCAAGACCCTGGCATCAGGACCTGAGCAGAAAGCAGCCACCCAGGTGCCCCACTCCATGATTAAATCCTTTTTTGACGAGTCAGTCCGTTGCATTAGGCAACACGCTTCGAGGTCCTCCTCCACTGGGATAACACTAACCCAGAGGTTGTGTTTTCCTTGGCACTCTTGGGATCCCTGAGCATTTAAGGAATCTTTTCATGGGTTTCTTGGCTGATGATTTTCTCCTTGGCATATTTCTGTGCAAGGACTTTCATTGTTTTGAAGGTACCTACCTATCCTTCTTGATTCCTAGTTATCCTCTCTCGAGTTGTATACAGTTCCTTAGGTGGTATCTCCATACAAGCTTTCATACTTTTCGTCTTGTCCTTTGCTGGGCAAGATTTTGTGTTTGGAACCTTGGATTCGTAGAGTCCAACTTCCTAACTAACCCTTCTTGGGCTTCCCGTTTTTGGTGGTGTGCTCCACTCATCTCTGCCACCTCCCCCAGATCCTCCAAAGGGTTTCCGATTGTATCTTCCAGACAACTTCTGATGTCTTCTTTCGTATGTAGGCTCCATCAGTCTGGAAGAGCGTTCGGACCTCTTCTGTTCCACGTGGATATTCACGTCGTTTAGCACCGCTTGGTCAAAGTCTGCCCTCTCGTGTTGGTCTATTTCCTCGGGTCATTCATTTCAAGAGACCTTTTGTAAGACATCCTATCCCATCAGATTCTCCTCTCACTGTCTTTCTCCCTCAGTCTTGCTCTCGCTTCTTTCTTCAGATTTGCCGGGGAATGACGAGCCCTTTTCGTGTCCAGGGCAATAGGAGAACTGGCTGATCCACGGACACAGGCACTTGCCAGATCAGAAACTGGATTGCATTGAATCCCTCCATCCAGTTGGGGTCCATTGAAACTGTACACTACCGTTCATCCAATCTCTGTACGTGTTCTATTCACCGTGGGAACCTATGAACCTATGGGCCATCCCATGGATTGAGATCCTAAATCCCCCTCAGTCATCTTGGATGGTATTCTGATTGGAGCCTTGCTGGGTAGAGACGGTATCAAATGTTTGGAGAGACGAGGTCCTCCTTTTGCTCTTCTCATTAATAGGATTTTCAAGCTTTGCTCGTATGTCCCAGGAGTCCATTTAATTTTCCTGAAGTTTTAACTTCTATCTGATGACTTGGAGGAATTTACTTCCTGATTCTCATACTTTGTCCATTCTCTGAGAATATCTTTCTATACACATTTCACTCTGTGTTTTCTTTCCAGTTGTTGTACCTTCCGTGTTTCCCCCCCCCCTTCTTATACTCGCTATGATGTCCCCGTCTAGGTTGGTAGAAGTCTTGTTCAATTTTAGGTTGTCAATACTACCGAATGTTGTTTCTGCCTTCGTGAGCTGATTCTGTCCCTCCTCGAAGCAGCACGGCGTTCTGTGTGGTTGTGGGTATTGATGCCATCTAACCAAGTTCATCTTTTCATTAGAGTAGAGAAACCATTGACATTTCATGAAACGACTGAGCCCCTCAAATGATGCCCATTGTCTGGCATTTTCTTTGTTTCATCCCTTTGTAAACAAAATGTACATCCCCATTTATTTATTTATTATTTTATTTCCATTATTTTTTTAAAAAAACATAGAGTACATGTTTATCTCCAGGGGTACAGGTCTGTGATTCACCAGGTTTACACAACTCACCGCCCTCATAGATCTCTTTCTAAAAATCCCTGTTTTTTTCTTTAAATGTTTTTATTTATGTTTTTTTTTTTTTCATTTTTCTCTTTTGTTTTTAATTTTCGTGTCAGCATACCAGTATTCCTTGTCTTTACAACAAACCCAGTGCTCCATGCAATCTGGGCCCTCTCTAATGACCACCCCCTGGTTCCCCCAACCTCCCACCCCTCGGCCCTTCAAAGCTCTCATATTGATTTTCAAAGTCCTTAGCCTCTCATGTTTCACCTCCCCTTCCAATGTATGTAATTTCCATTTTTAATTCTAAATTTTCATTTGTATTTTCAAGTTTCATTTGAATTAAATATATTTAATTTAACTTCATTTAAGTTTTATTAAAATTTTTTTTAAAGGCTGTTACATGCTGTCAGCCCCAAATCTGCGGTCTCAGAAAGTACACAGAAAATGGGGGAAAGGGGATGTAGACTTACAAAGAAGAACCATTTCGCTTTTCCAGGTCCTTCTTTTTAAAGAGTAGAAAATACACTTTCCCAGAAAGAAACAAACTCAGAAGGAAAGAGTAGGATGGAAGTTACCCTCATCAGCCTATAATCATATACTCAAACTAAAAACACTGGATACTGCAAAAAGATGCCAACTGTTTTTAAAGAAATGGCAGACGACTTTAGGTAAGAATAACTTTCATGCAAATTGAAGTGGAAGTCGTGGTCGAATTGTTCAGGAGGCACCAAAAGAATGAGAATCACATTCTATTGAAAGGAAGGAAGACTGAGATTCTGAACAAAAATGTTTTATTAGGTAAAAGAATGTATAATATGTATACACATTATAATATATATAACCATGGTTTTATATAATGGTTTTATATATATATATATATATATATATATATATATATATATATATTAGATCTCTTTGGTTGCTACTACAAGATACCAGAAGCCTGGAGGCTGAAACCACAGAAGTGGACAGTGTCACATTTCTAGAGGCTACAATGTTGGTAGGACATGCTCCTTTTGTAGGCATTGTGGATGGATCTGTTCCAGGCCCCTTTTCCAGCTTGAAGTATTGCTCTGGCTTTGGACTTCTTCACCAGGCCTTCTCCCTCAGTGCATATCTGTGTATCCGCACTCTCCCTTCTTAGAAGCACACAAGTCCTCCTGAATTAGGGGCCCAGTCTACTCCAATATGACCTCATCCTAGCTAGTGA
Organism: Mustela putorius furo; assembly: GCF_011764305.1. NCBI lineage: Eukaryota > Metazoa > Chordata > Mammalia > Carnivora > Mustelidae > Mustela > Mustela putorius. The sequence goes on along the minus strand of NW_025422413.1, from coordinate 1,841,346 downwards.
CATCTCCAGGGACCCTATTTCCAAATAAGGTCATGCTCCCAGGTGCTGGGGTTTAGGACTCGGATAGTTTATATGCATAAACACACACACACATACACACACACACACACACACTCACACACACACGTGTGTGTGTGTGTATATGTATTCCTATATATATGTATGTGTATAGATAGAAAAGGGAGGAAGGAATAGACGGGAAAAAAGGAAATACGCTTTGCGAGTTAGTAGACTTCACCTTTAACTTTTCAACAATGACCTTCAGAATGAACGACTGAAATTCTATTGAAAGGAAAGACCTGGATAGGTCAGTGAAAACTAAACTCTACATAGGAGGATGCAGTAGCTAGTAGAGATTTTGTGGAAAGAGAAAGGATGAAAAGGGCTAGACCGTACCCAAAGGAATCCGCAAAGGCTGCTTTTCCGAGGTCTGGAGAAGAGACAATGGAAAGACACCCGATCCGTGAACAGAGAAAGAAACCATTGCAGAACAACAAGGGATCCTCTTAGAAAGACATGGCTATCCTCAAGGTGTCTGCATGCGATGAGAAAACTCCCTGAGATCCACCACATTCAAGCCCATCCAACAAGGCTCCAGACACTTTTTGGAAAGCTTGTCTTTCTTTCATGGAGAAAGAATGAGTGAGAGAGAGAGCATGAGAGAGAGAGAGAAGGTCAGTGGGAGAAGCCGACTCCCCAAGGAGCTGGGAGCGGGAGGCGGGATGAGATCCTACCAGTCCGGGGTCATGACCTGAGCCCAAGGCAGTCGCTGAACTAACGGAGGAGCCACGCAGGCACCCGTCTCCAGAAATGGGTCAACAACAGCAGAGGCGCACCTGGGCGGCACCCTCAGTGAAGTGCCCAACTCTGGGTTCTGGCTCAGGGGGTGATCTCAGGCTCTTGAGATTGAGCCCTGAGGCTAGCTCTGGGCTCAGGGCAGAGTCCACTAGGTCTCTCTTCGGGTCCTGCCCTTCCCCCCTTCCCCATGAAGAGTGCTCTTGCCCTGAAACCAACTAGGAAAAGCCTTCACAGAAATAAACAATGGCTGAGAGGGGGAGGGGTGGGGAGAGAAGCCACTGGCCCGGGGCGAGCGGGAGGTGCCCGAGATGCTGCCCGCCCTGCCAGGGCCGGGCTCCCTCAGCCGCCACCGCCACCGCCACGCGACGCCGCGCAGCCACCGCGCGGCAGCAACTCCCGCCGCCCCCGCCGCCCCTGCCCTCCCCCGCCGCCCCCCGCCGCCCCCCGCTGCAGCCCCCGCCGCACGGAACAGCTGAGCCCAGGGAGCCTTGGCGCCAGCCTCCAGGAGCGCCGGCAGCGCCCTCTGAGCGCGCTCTCTTGGGGCAGCGGGGCCAAAGATCCGTCAGGGAGGAGGCGAGGGCGGCGCCCAGGCGTCCCCGGCGGGGGCGGGGGGCAGGCAAGACCTGCAGGGAGATCCCCTTGGGATTGTTGGAGCTGCTGCAGGGCTTCACGCTGCACTTGGCGACGCACCAGCCTGAGGACCCTGCCCTGCATCTGGCTCTTTCCTGACCAGGGAGCCTGTTTGGCCCTCTCTCTCGGCCTGTCTCTCTCCCTCCTTCTCCTCTCTGTCTGTCCAAGGAAGGAAGAAAAACTTCCAAGAAATCATCCAACAACCCTCCTGATTCTTGTCGTTCTTGAGGACCCCATGCGTCAACATTTGATTTGTACTTCTTGAATGGAAGGGATTGCTTGTTTGATAGACGCATTGGACAGAAAGACAGACACAGTGAGAGAAGGAGCCCCATTGGAGAGGGAGTACAACAAGTGCAAGTCGGAGAGAGAGAAGCAGGCTTCCTGCTGAGCAGAGAGCCCCAGGCAGGGCTTGCTCCCAAGACCCTGGCATCAGGCCCTGAGCAGAAAGCAGCCACCCAGGTGCCCCACTCCATGATTAAATCCTTTTTTGACGAGTCAGTCCGTTGCATTAGGCAACACGCTTCGAGGTCCTCCTCCACTGGGATAACACTAACCCAGAGGTTGTGTTTTCCTTGGCACTCTTGGGATCCCTGAGCATTTAAGGAATCTTTTCATGGGTTTCTTGGCTGATGATTTTCTCTCCTTGGCATATTTCTGTGCAAGGACTTTCATTGTTTTGAAGGTACCTACCTATCCTTCTTGATTCCTAGTTATCCTCTCTCGAGTTGTATACAGTTCCTTAGGTGGTATCTCCATACAAGCTTTCATACTTTTCGTCTTGTCCTTTGCTGGGCAAGATTTTGTGTTTGGAACCTTGGATTCGTAGAGTCCAACTTCCTAACTAACCCTTCTTGGGCTTCCCGTTTTTGGTGGTGTGCTCCCACTCATCTCTGCCACCTCCCCCAGATCCTCCAAAGGGTTTCCGATTGTATCTTCCAGACAACTTCTGATGTCTTCTTTCGTATGTAGGCTCCATCAGTCTGGAAGAGCGTTCGGACCTCTTCTGTTCCACGTGGATATTCACGTCGTTTAGCACCGCTTGGTCAAAGTCTGCCCTCTCGTGTTGGTCTATTTCCTCGGGTCATTCATTTCAAGAGACCTTTTGTAAGACATCCTATCCCATCAGATTCTCCTCTCACTGTCTTTCTCCCTCAGTCTTGCTCTCGCTTCTTTCTTCAGATTTGCCGGGGAATGACGAGCCCTTTTCGTGTCCAGGGCAATAGGAGAACTGGCTGATCCACGGACACAGGCACTTGCCAGATCAGAAACTGGATTGCATTGAATCCCTCCATCCAGTTGGGGTCCATTGAAACTGTACACTACCGTTCATCCAATCTCTGTACGTGTTCTATTCACCGTGGGAACCTATGAACCTATGGGCCATCCCATGGATTGAGATCCTAAATCCCCCTCAGTCATCTTGGATGGTATTCTGATTGGAGCCTTGCTGGGTAGAGAGACGGTATCAAATGTTTGGAGAGACGAGGTCCTCCTTTTGCTCTTCTCATTAATAGGATTTTCAAGCTTTGCTCGTATGTCCCAGGAGTCCATTTAATTTTCCTGAAGTTTTAACTTCTATCTGATGACTTGGAGGAATTTACTTCCTGATTCTCATACTTTGTCCATTCTCTGAGAATATCTTTCTATACACATTTCACTCTGTGTTTTCTTTCCAGTTGTTGTACCTTCCGTGTTTCCCCCGCCCCTTCTTATACTCGCTATGATGTCCCCGTCTAGGTTGGTAGAAGTCTTGTTCAATTTTAGGTTGTCAATACTACCGAATGTTGTTTCTGCCTTCGTGAGCTGATTCTGTCCCTCCTCGAAGCAGCACGGCGTTCTGTGTGGTTGTGGGTATTGATGCCATCTAACCAAGTTCATCTTTTCATTAGAGTAGAGAAACCATTGACATTTCATGAAACGACTGAGCCCCTCAAATGATGCCCATTGTCTGGCATTTTCTTTGTTTCATCCCTTTGTACATCCCCATTTATTTATTTATTATTTTATTTCCATTATTTTTTTAAAAAAACATAGAGTACATGTTTATCTCCAGGGGTACAGGTCTGTGATTCACCAGGTTTACACAACTCACCGCCCTCATAGATCTCTTTCTAAAAATCCCTGTTTTTTTCTTTAAATGTTTTTATTTATGTTTTTTTCATTTTTTTCTCTCTTTTGTTTTTAATTTTCGTGTCAGCATACCAGTATTCCTTGTCTTTACAACAAACCCAGTGCTCCATGCAATCTGGGCCCTCTCTAATGACCACCCCCTGGTTCCCCCAACCTCCCACCCCTCGGCCCTTCAAAGCTCTCATATTGATTTTCAAAGTCCTTAGCCTCTCATGTTTCACCTCCCCTTCCAATGTATGTAATTTCCATTTTTAATTCTAAATTTTCATTTGTATTTTCAAGTTTCATTTGAATTAAATATATTTAATTTAACTTCATTTAAGTTTTATTAAAATTTTTTTTAAAGGCTGTTACATGCTGTCAGCCCCAAATCTGCGGTCTCAGAAAGTACACAGAAAATGGGGAAAGGGGATGTAGACTTACAAAGAAGAACCATTTCGCTTTTCCAGGTCCTTCTTTTTAAAGAGTAGAAAATACACTTTCCCAGAAAGAAACAAACTCAGAAGGAAAGAGTAGGATGGAAGTTACCCTCATCAGCCTATAATCATATACTCAAACTAAAAACACTGGATACTGCAAAAAGATGCCAACTGTTTTTAAAGAAATGGCAGACGACTTTAGGTAAGAATAACTTTCATGCAAATTGAAGTGGAAGTCGTGGTCGAATTGTTCAGGAGGCACCAAAAGAATGAGAATCACATTCTATTGAAAGGAAGGAAGACTGAGATTCTGAACAAAAATGTTTTATTAGGTAAAAGAATGTATAATATGTATACACATTATAATATATATAACCATGGTTTTATATAATGGTTATATATATATATATATATATATATATATATATATATATATATATATATATAGATCTCTTTGGTTGCTACTACAAGATACCAGAAGCCTGGAGGCTGAAACCACAGAAGTGGACAGTGTCACATTTCTAGAGGCTACAATGTTGGTAGGACATGCTCCTTTTGTAGGCATTGTGGATGGATCTGTTCCAGGCCCCTTTTCCAGCTTGAAGTATTGCTCTGGCTTTGGACTTCTTCACCAGGGCCTTCTCCCTCAGTGCATATCTGTGTATCCGCACTCTCCCTTCTTAGAAGCACACAAGTCCTCCTGAATTAGGGGCCCAGTCTACTCCAATATGACCTCATCCTAGCTAGTGACATCTCCAGGGACCCTATTTCCAAATAAGGTCATGCTCCCAGGTGCTGGGGTTTAGGACTCGGATAGTTTATATGCATAAACACACACACACATACACACACACACACACACACACTCACACACACACGTGTGTGTGTGTGTATATGTATTCCTATATATATGTATGTGTATAGATAGAAAGGGAGGAAGGAATAGACGGGAAAAAAGGAAATACGCTTTGCGAGTTAGTAGACTTCACCTTTAACTTTTCAACAATGACCTTCAGAATGAACGACTGAAATTCTATTGAAAGGAAAGACCTGGATAGGTCAGTGAAAACTAAACTCTACATAGGAGGATGCAGTAGCTAGTAGAGATTTTGTGGAAAGAGAAAGGATGAAAAGGGCTAGACCGTACCCAAAGGAATCCGCAAAGGCTGCTTTTCCGAGGTCTCTGGAGAAGAGACAATGGAAAGACACCCGATCCGTGAACAGAGAAAGAAACCATTGCAGAACAACAAGGGATCCTCTTAGAAAGACATGGCTATCCTCAAGGTGTCTGCATGCGATGAGAAAACTCCCTGAGATCCACCACATTCAAGCCCATCCAACAAGGCTCCAGACACTTTTTGGAAAGCTTGTCTTTCTTTCATGGAGAAAGAATGAGTGAGAGAGAGCATGAGAGAGGAGAAGGTCAGTGGGAGAAGCCGACTCCCCAAGGAGCTGGGAGCGGGAGGCGGGATGAGATCCTACCAGTCCGGGGTCATGACCTGAGCCCAAGGCAGTCGCTGAACTAACGGAGGAGCCACGCAGGCACCCGTCTCCAGAAATGGGTCAACAACAGCGGAGGCGCACCTGGGCGGCACCCTCAGTGAAGTGCCCAACTCTGGGTTCTGGCTCAGGGGGTGATCTCAGGCTCTTGAGATTGAGCCCTGAGGCTAGCTCTGGGCTCAGGGCAGAGTCCACTAGGTCTCTCTTCGGGTCCTGCCCTTCCCCCCTTCCCCATGAAGAGTGCTCTTGCCCTGAAACCAACTAGGAAAAGCCTTCACAGAAATAAACAATGGCTGAGAGGGGGAGGGGTGGGGAGAGAAGCCACTGGCCCGGGGCGAGCGGGAGGTGCCCGAGATGCTGCCCGCCCTGCCAGGGCCGGGCTCCCTCAGCCGCCACCGCCACCGCCACCGCCACGCGCAGCCACGCGCGTCGCGCAGCCACCGCCCCCCCGCACCCCCCTCCCCCCGCCGCCCCCCCGCCCCCCCCCCGCCGCAGCCCCCGCCGCACGGAAACAGCTGAGCCCAGGGAGCCTTGGCGCCAGCCTCCAGGAGCGCCGGCAGCGCCCTCTGAGCGCGCTCTCTTGGGGCAGCGGGGGCCAAAGATCCGTCAGGGAGGAGGCGAGGGCGGCGCCCAGGCGTCCCCGGCGGGGGCGGGGGCAGGCAAGACCTGCAGGGAGATCCCCTTGGGATTGTTGGAGCTGCTGCAGGGCTTCACGCTGCACTTGGCGACGCACCAGCCTGAGGACCCTGCCCTGCATCTGGCTCTTTCCTGACCAGGGAGCCTGTTTGGCCCTCTCTCTCGGCCTGTCTCTCTCCCTCCTTCTCCTCTCTGTCTGTCCAAGGAAGGAAGAAAAACTTCCAAGAAATCATCCAACAACCCTCCTGATTCTTGTCGTTCTTGAGGACCCCATGCGTCAACATTTGATTTGTACTTCTTGAATGGAAGGGATTGCTTGTTTGATAGACGCATTGGACAGAAAGACAGACACAGTGAGAGAAGGAGCCCCATTGGAGAGGGAGTACAACAAGTGCAAGTCGGAGAGAGAGAGAGCAGGCTTCCTGCTGAGCAGAGAGCCCCAGGCAGGGCTTGCTCCCAAGACCCTGGCATCAGGACCTGAGCAGAAAGCAGCCACCCAGGTGCCCCACTCCATGATTAAATCCTTTTTTGACGAGTCAGTCCGTTGCATTAGGCAACACGCTTCGAGGTCCTCCTCCACTGGGATAACACTAACCCAGAGGTTGTGTTTTCCTTGGCACTCTTGGGATCCCTGAGCATTTAAGGAATCTTTTCATGGGTTTCTTGGCTGATGATTTTCTCCTTGGCATATTTCTGTGCAAGGACTTTCATTGTTTTGAAGGTACCTACCTATCCTTCTTGATTCCTAGTTATCCTCTCTCGAGTTGTATACAGTTCCTTAGGTGGTATCTCCATACAAGCTTTCATACTTTTCGTCTTGTCCTTTGCTGGGCAAGATTTTGTGTTTGGAACCTTGGATTCGTAGAGTCCAACTTCCTAACTAACCCTTCTTGGGCTTCCCGTTTTTGGTGGTGTGCTCCACTCATCTCTGCCACCTCCCCCAGATCCTCCAAAGGGTTTCCGATTGTATCTTCCAGACAACTTCTGATGTCTTCTTTCGTATGTAGGCTCCATCAGTCTGGAAGAGCGTTCGGACCTCTTCTGTTGTTCCACGTGGATATTCACGTCGTTTAGCACCGCTTGGTCAAAGTCTGCCCTCTCGTGTTGGTCTATTTCCTCGGGTCATTCATTTCAAGAGACCTTTTGTAAGACATCCTATCCCATCAGATTCTCCTCTCACTGTCTTTCTCCCTCAGTCTTGCTCTCGCTTCTTTCTTCAGATTTGCCGGGGAATGACGAGCCCTTTTCGTGTCCAGGGCAATAGGAGAACTGGCTGATCCACGGACACAGGCACTTGCCAGATCAGAAACTGGATTGCATTGAATCCCTCCATCCAGTTGGGGTCCATTGAAACTGTACACTACCGTTCATCCAATCTCTGTACGTGTTCTATTCACCGTGGGAACCTATGAACCTATGGGCCATCCCATGGATTGAGATCCTAAATCCCCCTCAGTCATCTTGGATGGTATTCTGATTGGAGCCTTGCTGGGTAGAGAGAGGTATCAAATGTTTGGAGAGACGAGGTCCTCCTTTTGCTCTTCTCATTAATAGGATTTTCAAGCTTTGCTCGTATGTCCCAGGAGTCCATTTAATTTTCCTGAAGTTTTAACTTCTATCTGATGACTTGGAGGAATTTACTTCCTGATTCTCATACTTTGTCCATTCTCTGAGAATATCTTTCTATACACATTTCACTCTGTGTTTTCTTTCCAGTTGTTGTACCTTCCGTGTTTCCCCCCCCCCCTTCTTATACTCGCTATGATGTCCCCGTCTAGGTTGGTAGAAGTCTTGTTCAATTTTAGGTTGTCAATACTACCGAATGTTGTTTCTGCCTTCGTGAGCTGATTCTGTCCCTCCTCGAAGCAGCACGGCGTTCTGTGTGGTTGTGGGTATTGATGCCATCTAACCAAGTTCATCTTTTCATTAGAGTAGAGAAACCATTGACATTTCATGAAACGACTGACTGAGCCCCTCAAATGATGCCCATTGTCTGGCATTTTCTTTGTTTCATCCCTTTGTACATCCCCATTTATTTATTTATTATTTTATTTCCATTATTTTTTTAAAAAAACATAGAGTACATGTTTATCTCCAGGGGTACAGGTCTGTGATTCACCAGGTTTACACAACTCACCGCCCTCATAGATCTCTTTCTAAAAATCCCTGTTTTTTTTCTTTAAATGTTTTTATTTATGTTTTTTTTTTCATTTTTCTCTTTTGTTTTTAATTTTCGTGTCAGCATACCAGTATTCCTTGTCTTTACAACAAACCCAGTGCTCCATGCAATCTGGGCCCTCTCTAATGACCACCCCCTGGTTCCCCCAACCTCCCACCCCTCGGCCCTTCAAAGCTCTCATATTGATTTTCAAAGTCCTTAGCCTCTCATGTTTCACCTCCCCTTCCAATGTATGTAATTTCCATTTTTAATTCTAAATTTTCATTTGTATTTTCAAGTTTCATTTGAATTAAATATATTTAATTTAACTTCATTTAAGTTTTATTAAAATTTTTTTTAAAGGCTGTTACATGCTGTCAGCCCCAAATCTGCCCGTCTCAGAAAGTACACAGAAAATGGGGAAAAGGGGATGTAGACTTACAAAGAAGAACCATTTCGCTTTTCCAGGTCCTTCTTTTTAAAGAGTAGAAAATACACTTTCCCAGAAAGAAACAAACTCAGAAGGAAAGAGTAGGATGGAAGTTACCCTCATCAGCCTATAATCATATACTCAAACTAAAAACACTGGATACTGCAAAAAGATGCCAACTGTTTTTAAAGAAATGGCAGACGACTTTAGGTAAGAATAACTTTCATGCAAATTGAAGTGGAAGTCGTGGTCGAATTGTTCAGGAGGCACCAAAAGAATGAGAATCACATTCTATTGAAAGGAAGGAAGACTGAGATTCTGAACAAAAATGTTTTATTAGGTAAAAGAATGTATAATATGTATACACATTATAATATATATAACCATGGTTTTATATATATATATATATAGATATACATATATATATACATATATATATATATATATATATATATATATATATATACATATATATTAGATCTCTTTGGTTGCTACTACAAGATACCAGAAGCCTGGAGGCTGAAACCACAGAAGTGGACAGTGTCACATTTCTAGAGGCTACAATGTTGGTAGGACATGCTCCTTTTGTAGGCATTGTGGATGGATCTGTTCCAGGCCCCTTTTCCAGCTTGAAGTATTGCTCTGGCTTTGGACTTCTTCACCGGGCCTTCTCCCTCAGTGCATATCTGTGTATCCGCACTCTCCCTTCTTAGAAGCACACAAGTCCTCCTGAATTAGGGGCCCAGTCTACTCCAATATGACCTCATCCTAGCTAGTGACATCTCCAGGGACCCTATTTCCAAATAAGGTCATGCTCCCAGGTGCTGGGGTTTAGGACTCGGATAGTTTATATGCATAAACACACACACACATACACACACACACACACACACTCACACACACACGTGTGTGTGTGTGTATATGTATTCCTATATATATGTATGTGTATAGATAGAAAGGGAGGAAGGAATAGACGGGAAAAAGGAAATACGCTTTGCGAGTTAGTAGACTTCACCTTTAACTTTTCAACAATGACCTTCAGAATGAACGACTGAAATTCTATTGAAAGGAAAGACCTGGATAGGTCAGTGAAAACTAAACTCTACATAGGAGGATGCAGTAGCTAGTAGAGATTTTGTGGAAAGAGAAAGGATGAAAAGGGCTAGACCGTACCCAAAGGAATCCGCAAAGGCTGCTTTTCCGAGGTCTGGAGAAGAGACAATGGAAAGACACCCGATCCGTGAACAGAGAAAGAAACCATTGCAGAACAACAAGGGATCCTCTTAGAAAGACATGGCTATCCTCAAGGTGTCTGCATGCGATGAGAAAACTCCCTGAGATCCACCACATTCAAGCCCATCCAACAAGGCTCCAGACACTTTTTGGAAAGCTTGTCTTTCTTTCATGGAGAAAGAATGAGTGAGAGAGAGCATGAGAGAGGAGAAGGTCAGTGGGAGAAGCCGACTCCCCAAGGAGCTGGGAGCGGGAGGCGGGATGAGATCCTACCAGTCCGGGGTCATGACCTGAGCCCAAGGCAGTCGCTGAACTAACGGAGGAGCCACGCAGGCACCCGTCTCCAGAAATGGGTCAACAACAGCGGAGGCGCACCTGGGCGGCACCCTCAGTGAAGTGCCCAACTCTGGGTTCTGGCTCAGGGGGTGATCTCAGGCTCTTGAGATTGAGCCCTGAGGCTAGCTCTGGGCTCAGGGCAGAGTCCACTAGGTGTCTCTTCGGGTCCTGCCCTTCCCCCCTTCCCCATGAAGAGTGCTCTTGCCCTGAAACCAACTAGGAAAAGCCTTCACAGAAATAAACAATGGCTGAGAGGGGGAGGGGTGGGGAGAGAAGCCACTGGCCCGGGGCGAGCGGGAGGTGCCCGAGATGCTGCCCGCCCTGCCAGGGCCGGGCTCCCTCAGCCGCCACCGCCACCGCCACGCGACGCCGTCGCAGCCACCGCGGCAGCATCTCCCGCCGTCCCCGCCGCACGGAACAGCTGAGCCCAGGGAGCCTTGGCGCCAGCCTCCAGGAGCGCCGGCAGCGCCCTCTGAGCGCGCTCTCTTGGGGCAGCGGGGCCAAAGATCCGTCAGGGAGGAGGCGAGGGCGGCGCCCAGGCGTCCCCGGCGGGGGCGGGGCAGGCAAGACCTGCAGGGAGATCCCCTTGGGATTGTTGGAGCTGCTGCAGGGCTTCACGCTGCACTTGGCGACGCACCAGCCTGAGGACCCTGCCCTGCATCTGGCTCTTTCCTGACCAGGGAGCCTGTTTGGCCCTCTCTCTCGGCCTGTCTCTCTCCCTCCTTCTCCTCTCTGTCTGTCCAAGGAAGGAAGAAAAACTTCCAAGAAATCATCCAACAACCCTCCTGATTCTTGTCGTTCTTGAGGACCCCATGCGTCAACATTTGATTTGTACTTCTTGAATGGAAGGGATTGCTTGTTTGATAGACGCATTGGACAGAAAGACAGACACAGTGAGAGAAGGAGCCCCATTGGAGAGGGAGTACAACAAGTGCAAGTCGGAGAGAGAGAAGCAGGCTTCCTGCTGAGCAGAGAGCCCCAGGCAGGGCTTGCTCCCAAGACCCTGGCATCAGGACCCGAGCAGAAAGCAGCCACCCAGGTGCCCCACTCCATGATTAAATCCTTTTTTGACGAGTCAGTCCGTTGCATTAGGCAACACGCTTCGAGGTCCTCCTCCACTGGGATAACACTAACCCAGAGGTTGTGTTTTCCTTGGCACTCTTGGGATCCCTGAGCATTTAAGGAATCTTTTCATGGGTTTCTTGGCTGATGATTTTCTCCTTGGCATATTTCTGTGCAAGGACTTTCATTGTTTTGAAGGTACCTACCTACCTATCCTTCTTGATTCCTAGTTATCCTCTCTCGAGTTGTATACAGTTCCTTAGGTGGTATCTCCATACAAGCTTTCATACTTTTCGTCTTGTCCTTTGCTGGGCAAGATTTTGTGTTTGGAACCTTGGATTCGTAGAGTCCAACTTCCTAACTAACCCTTCTTGGGCTTCCCGTTTTTGGTGGTGTGCTCCACTCATCTCTGCCACCTCCCCCAGATCCTCCAAAGGGTTTCCGATTGTATCTTCCAGACAACTTCTGATGTCTTCTTTCGTATGTAGGCTCCATCAGTCTGGAAGAGCGTTCGGACCTCTTCTGTTCCACGTGGATATTCACGTCGTTTAGCACCGCTTGGTCAAAGTCTGCCCTCTCGTGTTGGTCTATTTTTCCTCGGGTCATTCATTTCAAGAGACCTTTTGTAAGACATCCTATCCCATCAGATTCTCCTCTCACTGTCTTTCTCCCTCAGTCTTGCTCTCGCTTCTTTCTTCAGATTTGCCGGGGAATGACGAGCCCTTTTCGTGTCCAGGGCAATAGGAGAACTGGCTGATCCACGGACACAGGCACTTGCCAGATCAGAAACTGGATTGCATTGAATCCCTCCATCCAGTTGGGGTCCATTGAAACTGTACACTACCGTTCATCCAATCTCTGTACGTGTTCTATTCACCGTGGGAACCTATGAACCTATGGGCCATCCCATGGATTGAGATCCTAAATCCCCCTCAGTCATCTTGGATGGTATTCTGATTGGAGCCTTGCTGGGTAGAGAGGGTATCAAATCTTTGGAGAGACGAGGTCCTCCTTTTGCTCTTCTCATTAATAGGATTTTCAAGCTTTGCTCGTATGTCCCAGGAGTCCATTTAATTTTCCTGAAGTTTTAACTTCTATCTGATGACTTGGAGGAATTTACTTCCTGATTCTCATACTTTGTCCATTCTCTGAGAATATCTTTCTATACACATTTCACTCTGTGTTTTCTTTCCAGTTGTTGTACCTTCCGTGTTTCCCCCGCCCCTTCTTATACTCGCTATGATGTCCCCGTCTAGGTTGGTAGAAGTCTTGTTCAATTTTAGGTTGTCAATACTACCGAATGTTGTTTCTGCCTTCGTGAGCTGATTCTGTCCCTCCTCGAAGCAGCACGGCGTTCTGTGTGGTTGTGGGTATTGATGCCATCTAACCAAGTTCATCTTTTCATTAGAGTAGAGAAACCATTGACATTTCATGAAACGACTGAGCCCCCCTCAAATGATGCCCATTGTCTGGCATTTTCTTTGTTTCATCCCCCTTTGTACATCCCCATTTATTTATTTATTATTTTATTTCCATTATTTTTTTAAAAAAAACATAGAGTACATGTTTATCTCCAGGGGTACAGGTCTGTGATTCACCAGGTTTACACAACTCACCGCCCTCATAGATCTCTTTCTAAAAATCCCTGTTTTTTTCTTTAAATGTTTTTATTTATTTATGTTTTTTTTTTCATTTTTCTCTTTTGTTTTTTTAATTTTCGTGTCAGCATACCAGTATTCCTTGTCTTTACAACAAACCCAGTGCTCCATGCAATCTGGGCCCTCTCTCTAATGACCACCCCCTGGTTCCCCCAACCTCCCACCCCTCGGCCCTTCAAAGCTCTCATATTGATTTTCAAAGTCCTTAGCCTCTCATGTTTCACCTCCCCTTCCAATGTATGTAATTTCCATTTTTAATTCTAAATTTTCATTTGTATTTTCAAGTTTCATTTGAATTAAATATATTTAATTTAACTTCATTTAAGTTTTATTAAAATTTTTTTTTAAAGGCTGTTACATGCTGTCAGCCCCAAATCTGCGGTCTCAGAAAGTACACAGAAAATGGGGAAAGGGGATGTAGACTTACAAAGAAGAACCATTTCGCTTTTCCAGGTCCTTCTTTTTAAAGAGTAGAAAAATACACTTTCCCAGAAAGAAACAAACTCAGAAGGAAAGAGTAGGATGGAAGTTACCCTCATCAGCCTATAATCATATACTCAAACTAAAAACACTGGATACTGCAAAAAAGATGCCAACTGTTTTTAAAGAAATGGCAGACGACTTTAGGTAAGAATAACTTTCATGCAAATTGAAGTGGAAGTCGTGGTCGAATTGTTCAGGAGGCACCAAAAGAATGAGAATCACATTCTATTGAAAGGAAGGAAGACTGAGATTCTGAACAAAAATGTTTTATTAGGTAAAAGAATGTATAATATGTATACACATTATAATATATATAACCATGGTTTTATATAATGGTTTTATATATATATATATATATATATATATATATATATATATATATATATGATCTCTTTGGTTGCTACTACAAGATACCAGAAGCCTGGAGGCTGAAACCACAGAAGTGGACAGTGTCACATTTCTAGAGGCTACAATGTTGGTAGGACATGCTCCTTTTGTAGGCATTGTGGATGGATCTGTTCCAGGCCCCTTTTCCAGCTTGAAGTATTGCTCTGGCTTTGGACTTCTTCACCGGGCCTTCTCCCTCAGTGCATATCTGTGTATCCGCACTCTCCCTTCTTAGAAGCACACAAGTCCTCCTGAATTAGGGGCCCAGTCTACTCCAATATGACCTCATCCTAGCTAGTGACATCTCCAGGGACCCTATTTCCAAATAAGGTCATGCTCCCAGGTGCTGGGGTTTAGGACTCGGATAGTTTATATGCATAAACACACACACACATACACACACACACACACACACACTCACACACACACGTGTGTGTGTGTGTATATGTATTCCTATATATATCTATGTGTATAGATAGAAAGGGAGGAAGGAATAGACGGGAAAAAGGAAATACGCTTTGCGAGTTAGTAGACTTCACCTTTAACTTTTCAACAATGACCTTCAGAATGAACGACTGAAATTCTATTGAAAGGAAAGACCTGGATAGGTCAGTGAAAACTAAACTCTACATAGGAGGATGCAGTAGCTAGTAGAGATTTTGTGGAAAGAGAAAGGATGAAAAGGGCTAGACCGTACCCAAAGGAATCCGCAAAGGCTGCTTTTCCGAGGTCTGGAGAAGAGACAATGGAAAGACACCCGATCCGTGAACAGAGAAAGAAACCATTGCAGAACAACAAGGGATCCTCTTAGAAAGACATGGCTATCCTCAAGGTGTCTGCATGCGATGAGAAAACTCCCTGAGATCCACCACATTCAAGCCCATCCAACAAGGCTCCAGACACTTTTTGGAAAGCTTGTCTTTCTTTCATGGAGAAAGAATGAGTGAGAGAGAGCATGAGAGAGGAGAAGGTCAGTGGGAGAAGCCGACTCCCCAAGGAGCTGGAAGCGGGAGGCGGGATGAGATCCTACCAGTCCGGGGTCATGACCTGAGCCCAAGGCAGTCACTGAACTAACGGAGGAGCCACGCAGGCACCCGTCTCCAGAAATGGGTCAACAACAGCGGAGGCGCACCTGGGCGGCACCCTCAGTGAAGTGCCCAACTCTGGGTTCTGGCTCAGGGGGTGATCTCAGGCTCTTGAGATTGAGCCCTGAGGCTAGCTCTGGGCTCAGGGCAGAGTCCACTAGGTGTCTCTTCGGGTCCTGCCCTTCCCCCCTTCCCCATGAAGAGTGCTCTTGCCCTGAAACCAACTAGGAAAAGCCTTCACAGAAATAAACAATGGCTGAGAGGGGGAGGGGTGGGGAGAGAAGCCACTGGCCCGGGGCGAGCGGGAGGTGCCCGAGATGCTGCCCGCCCTGCCAGGGCCGGGCTCCCTCAGCCGCCACCGCCACCGCCACGCGACGCCGTCGCAGCCACCGCGGCAGCACCTCCCGCCGCCCCCGCCGCACGGAACAGCTGAGCCCAGGGAGCCTTGGCGCCAGCCTCCAGGAGCGCCGGCAGCGCCCTCTGAGCGCGCTCTCTTGGGGCAGCGGGGCCAAAGATCCGTCAGGGAGGAGGCGAGGGCGGCGCCCAGGCGTCCCCGGCGGGGGCGGGGCAGGCAAGACCTGCAGGGAGATCCCCTTGGGATTGTTGGAGCTGCTGCAGGGCTTCACGCTGCACTTGGCGACGCACCAGCCTGAGGACCCTGCCCTGCATCTGGCTCTTTCCTGACCAGGGAGCCTGTTTGGCCCTCTCTCTCGGCCTGTCTCTCTCCCTCCTTCTCCTCTCTGTCTGTCCAAGGAAGGAAGAAAAACTTCCAAGAAATCATCCAACAACCCTCCTGATTCTTGTCGTTCTTGAGGACCCCATGCGTCAACATTTGATTTGTACTTCTTGAATGGAAGGGATTGCTTGTTTGATAGACGCATTGGACAGAAAGACAGACACAGTGAGAGAAGGAGCCCCATTGGAGAGGGAGTACAACAAGTGCAAGTCGGAGAGAGAGAAGCAGGCTTCCTGCTGAGCAGAGAGCCCCAGGCAGGGCTTGCTCCCAAGACCCTGGCATCAGGACCCGAGCAGAAAGCAGCCACCCAGGTGCCCCACTCCATGATTAAATCCTTTTTTGACGAGTCAGTCCGTTGCATTAGGCAACACGCTTCGAGGTCCTCCTCCACTGGGATAACACTAACCCAGAGGTTGTGTTTTCCTTGGCACTCTTGGGATCCCTGAGCATTTAAGGAATCTTTTCATGGGTTTCTTGGCTGATGATTTTCTCCTTGGCATATTTCTGTGCAAGGACTTTCATTGTTTTGAAGGTACCTACCTATCCTTCTTGATTCCTAGTTATCCTCTCTCGAGTTGTATACAGTTCCTTAGGTGGTATCTCCATACAAGCTTTCATACTTTTCGTCTTGTCCTTTGCTGGGCAAGATTTTGTGTTTGGAACCTTGGATTCGTAGAGTCCAACTTCCTAACTAACCCTTCTTGGGCTTCCCGTTTTTGGTGGTGTGCTCCACTCATCTCTGCCACCTCCCCCAGATCCTCCAAAGGGTTTCCGATTGTATCTTCCAGACAACTTCTGATGTCTTCTTTCGTATGTAGGCTCCATCAGTCTGGAAGAGCGTTCGGACCTCTTCTGTTCCACGTGGATATTCACGTCGTTTTAGCACCGCTTGGTCAAAGTCTGCCCTCTCGTGTTGGTCTATTTCCTCGGGTCATTCATTTCAAGAGACCTTTTGTAAGACATCCTATCCCATCAGATTCTCCTCTCACTGTCTTTCTCCCTCAGTCTTGCTCTCGCTTCTTTCTTCAGATTTGCCGGGGAATGACGAGCCCTTTTCGTGTCCAGGGCAATAGGAGAACTGGCTGATCCACGGACACAGGCACTTGCCAGATCAGAAACTGGATTGCATTGAATCCCTCCATCCAGTTGGGGTCCATTGAAACTGTACACTACCGTTCATCCAATCTCTGTACGTGTTCTATTCACCGTGGGAACCTATGAACCTATGGGCCATCCCATGGATTGAGATCCTAAATCCCCCTCAGTCATCTTGGATGGTATTCTGATTGGAGCCTTGCTGGGTAGAGAGGGTATCAAATCTTTGGAGAGACGAGGTCCTCCTTTTGCTCTTCTCATTAATAGGATTTTCAAGCTTTGCTCGTATGTCCCAGGAGTCCATTTAATTTTCCTGAAGTTTTAACTTCTATCTGATGACTTGGAGGAATTTACTTCCTGATTCTCATACTTTGTCCATTCTCTGAGAATATCTTTCTATACACATTTCACTCTGTGTTTTCTTTCCAGTTGTTGTACCTTCCGTGTTTCCCCCGCCCCTTCTTATACTCGCTATGATGTCCCCGTCTAGGTTGGTAGAAGTCTTGTTCAATTTTAGGTTGTCAATACTACCGAATGTTGTTTCTGCCTTCGTGAGCTGATTCTGTCCCTCCTCGAAGCAGCACAGCGTTCTGTGTGGTTGTGGGTATTGATGCCATCTAACCAAGTTCATCTTTTCATTAGAGTAGAGAAACCATTGACATTTCATGAACCGACTGAGCCCCTCAAATGATGCCCATTGTCTGGCATTTTCTTTGTTTCATCCCTTTGTACATCCCCATTTATTTATTTATTATTTTATTTCCATTATTTTTTTAAAAAAACATAGAGTACATGTTTATCTCCAGGGGTACAGGTCTGTGATTCACCAGGTTTACACAACTCACCGCCCTCATAGATCTCTTTCTAAAAATCCCTGTTTTATTCTTTTTAAATGTTTTTTTATTTATGTTTTTTTCATTTTTCTCTTTTGTTTTTAATTTTCGTGTCAGCATACCAGTATTCCTTGTCTTTACAACAAACCCAGTGCTCCATGCAATCTGGGCCCTCTCTAATGACCACCCCCTGGTTCCCCCAACCTCCCACCCCTCGGCCCTTCAAAGCTCTCATATTGATTTTCAAAGTCCTTAGCCTCTCATGTTTCACCTCCCCTTCCAATGTATGTAATTTCCATTTTTAATTCTAAATTTTCATTTGTATTTTCAAGTTTCATTTGAATTAAATATATTTAATTTAACTTCATTTAAGTTTTATTAAAATTTTTTTCAAAGGCTGTTACATGCTGTCAGCCCCAAATCTGCGGTCTCAGAAAGTACACAGAAAATGGGGAAAGGGGATGTAGACTTACAAAGAAGAACCATTTCGCTTTTCCAGGTCCTTCTTTTTAAAGAGTAGAAAATA
Organism: Mustela putorius furo; assembly: GCF_011764305.1. Classification (NCBI taxonomy): domain Eukaryota; kingdom Metazoa; phylum Chordata; class Mammalia; order Carnivora; family Mustelidae; genus Mustela; species Mustela putorius. Next base: position 1,823,208 of record NW_025422413.1, on the reverse strand, counting down.
CACTTTGCCAGAAAGAAACAAACTCAGAAGGAAAGAGTAGGATGAAAGTTACCCTCATCAGCCTATAATCATATACTCAAACTAAAAACACTGGATACTGCAAAAAGATGCCAACTGTTTTTAAAGAAATGGCAGACGACTTTAGGTAAGAATAACTTTCATGCAAATTGAAGTGGAAGTCGTGGTCGAATTGTTCAGGAGGCACCAAAAGAATGAGAATCACATTCTATTGAAAGGAAGGAAGACTGAGATTCTGAACAAAAATGTTTTATTAGGTAAAAGAATGTATAATATGTATACCCATTATAATATATATAACCATGGTTTTATATAATGGTTATATATATATATATATATATATATATATATATATATTAGATCTCTTTGGTTGCTACTACAAGATACCAGAAGCCTGGAGGCTGAAACCACAGAAGTGGACAGTGTCACATTTCTAGAGGCTACAATGTTGGTAGGACATGCTCCTTTTGTAGGCATTGTGGATGGATCTGTTCCAGGCCCCTTTTCCAGCTTGAAGTATTGCTCTGGCTTTGGACTTCTTCACCGGGCCTTCTCCCTCAGTGCATATCTGTGTATCCGCACTCTCCCTTCTTAGAAGCACACAAGTCCTCCTGAATTAGGGGCCCAGTCTACTCCAATATGACCTCATCCTAGCTAGTGACATCTCCAGGGACCCTATTTCCAAGTAAGGTCATGCTCCCAGGTGCTGGGGTTTAGGACTCGGATAGTTTATATGCATAAACACACACACACATACACACACACACACACACTCACACACACACGTGTGTGTGTGTGTATATGTATTCCTATATATATCTATGTGTATAGATAGAAAGGGAGGAAGGAATAGACGGGAAAAAGAAAATACGCTTTGCGAGTTAGTAGACTTCACCTTTAACTTTTCAACAATGACCTTCAGAATGAACGACTGAAATTCTATTGAAAGGAAAGACCTGGATAGGTCAGTGAAAACTAAACTCTACATAGGAGGATGTAGTAGCTAGTAGAGATTTTGTGGAAAGAGAAAGGATGAAAAGGGCTAGACCGTACCCAAAGGAATCCGCAAAGGCTGCTTTTCCGAGGTCTGGAGAAGAGACAATGGAAAGACACCCGATCCGTGAACAGAGAAAGAAACCATTGCAGAACAACAAGGGATCCTCTTAGAAAGACATGGCTATCCTCAAGGTGTCTGCATGCGATGAGAAAACTCCCTGAGATCCACCACATTCAAGCCCATCCAACAAGGCTCCAGACACTTTTTGGAAAGCTTGTCTTTCCTTCATGGAGAAAGAATGAGTGAGAGAGAGCATGAGAGAGGAGAAGGTCAGTGGGAGAAGCCGACTCCCCAAGTAGGTGGGAGCGGGAGGCGGGATGAGATCCTGCCAGTCCGGGGTCATGACCTGAGCCCAAGGCAGTCGCTGAACTAACGGAGGAGCCATGCAGGCACCCGTCTCCAGAAATGGGTCAACAACAGCTGAGGAGCACCTGGGCGGCACCCTCAGTGAAGTGCCCAACTCTGGGTTCTGGCTCAGGGGGTGATCTCAGGCTCTTGAGATTGAGCCCTGAGGCTAGCTCTGGGCTCAGGGCAGAGTCCACTAGGTGTCTTTTCGGGTCCTGCCCTTCCCCCCTTCCCCATGAAGAGTGCTCTTGCCCTGAAACCAACTAGGAAAAGCCTTCACAGAAATAAACAATGGCTGAGAGGGGGAGGGGTGGGCAGAGAAGCCACTGGCCCGGGGCGAGCGGGAGGTGCCCGATATGCTGCCCGCCCTGCCAGGGCCGGGCTCCCTCAGCCGCCACCGCCACCGCCACGCGACGCCGTCGCAGCCACCGCGGCAGCAACTCCCGCCGCCACCGCCGCCCCTGCCGCCCCCGCCGCCCCCGCCGCCCCCGCTGCAGCCCCCGCCACACGGAACAGCTGAGCCCAGGGAGCCTTGGCGCCAGCCTCCAGGAGCGCCTGCAGCGCCCTCTGAGCGCGCTCTCTTGGGGCAGCGGGGCCAAAGATCCGTCAGGGAGGAGGCGAGGGCGGCGCCCAGGCGTCCCCGGCGGGGGAGGGGCAGGCAAGACCTGCAGGGAGATCCCCTTGGGATTGTTGGAGCTGCTGCAGGGCTTCACGCTGCACTTGGCGACGCACCAGCCTGAGGACCCTGCCCTGCATCTGGCTCTTTCCTGACCAGGGAGCCTGTTTGGCCCTCTCTCTCGGCCTGTCTCTCTCCCTCCTTCTCCTCTCTGTCTGTCCAAGGAAGGAAGAAAAACTTCCAAGAAATCATCCAACAACCCTCCTGATTCTTGTCGTTCTTGAGGACCCCATGCGTCAACATTTGATTTGTACTTCTTGAATGGAAGGGATTGCTTGTTGATAGACGCATTGGACAGAAAGACAGACACAGTGAGAGAAGGAGCCCCATTGGAGAGGGAGTACAACAAGTGCAAGTGGGAGAGAGAGAAGCAGGCTTCCTGCTGAGCAGAGAGCCCCAGGCAGGGCTTGCTCCCAAGACCCTGGCATCAGGACCCGAGCAGAAAGCAGCCACCCAGGTGCCCCACTCCATGATTAAATCCGTTTTGGACGAGTCAGTCCGTTGCATTAGGCAACACGCTTCGAGGTCCTCCTCCACTGGGATAACACTAACCCAGAGGTTGTGTTTTCCTTGGCACTCTTGGGATCCCTGAGCATTTAAGGAATCTTTTCATGGGTTTCTTGGCTGATGATTTTCTCCTTGGCATATTTCTGTGCAAGGACTTTCATTGTTTTGACGGTACCTACCTATCCTTCTTGATTCCTAGTTATCCTCTCTCGAGTTGTATACAGTTCCTTAGGTGGTATCTCCATACAAGCTTTCATACGTTTCGTCTTGTCCTTTGCTGGGCAAGATTTTGTGTTTGGAACCTTGGATTCGTAGAGTCCAACTTCCTAACTAACCCTTCTTGGGCTTCCCGTTTTTGGTGGTGTGCTCCACTCATCTCTGCCACCTCCCCCAGATCCTCCAAAGGGTTTCCGATTGTATCTTCCAGACAACTTCTGATGTCTTCTTTCGTATGTAGGCTCCATCAGTCTGGAAGAGCGTTCGGACCTCTTCTGTTCCACGTGGATATTCACGTCGTTTAGCACCGCTTGGTCAAAGTCTGCCCTCTCGTGTTGGTCTATTTCCTCGGGTCATTCATTTCAAGAGACCTTTTGTAAGACATCCTATCCCATCAGATTCTCCTCTCACTGTCTTTCTCCCTCAGTCTTGCTCTCGCTTCTTTCTTCAGATTTGCCGGGGAATGACGAGCCCTTTTCGTGTCCAGGGCAATAGGAGAACTGGCTGATCCACGGACACAGGCACTTGCCAGATCAGAAACTGGATTGCATTGAATCCCTCTATCCAGTTGGGGCCCATTGAAACTGTACACTACCGTTCATCCAATCTTTGTACGTGTTCTCACCCCGGGCCAGTCACTTCTCTCCCCACGCCTCCCCCTCTCAGCCATTGTTTATTTCTGTGAAGGTTTTTCCTAGTTGGTTTCAGGTCAAGAGCATTCTCATGGGGAAGTGAGGAAAGGCAGGACCCGAAGAGAGACCTAGTGGACTCGGCCCTGAGCCCAGAGTTAGTTTGTGTGTGTGTGTGTGTATGTATGTGTGTTTATGCATTTAAACTATCCAAGTCTTAAACCCCAGAACCTGGAAGCATGACCGTATTCGGAAATAGGTCCCTGGAGATGTCTCTAGCTAGGATGAGGTCATATTGGAGTAGACTTGGCCCCTAATTCAGGAGGACTTGTGTGCTTCTAAGTAGGGAGAGTGCGGATACACAGATATGCACTGAGGGAGAAGGCCCGTTGAAGAAGTCCAAAGCCAGAGCAATACTTCAAGCTGGAAAAGGGGCCTGGAACAGATCCATCCACAATGCCTACAAAAGGAGCATGTCCTACCAACATTGTAGCCTCTAGAAATGTGACACTGTCCACTTCTGTGGTTTCAGCCTCCAGGCTTCTGGTTTCTTGTAATAGCAATCCTAGAAATCATATATATATATATATTATATGTTTGTGTGTGTGTATATATATGTGCATATATATATATTTTTATTCATTCTTTTACCTAATGAAACATTTTTGTTCTGAATCTCATTCTTCCTTCCTTTCAAAAGTAATGTTATTCACATTCTTTTGGCACCTCCTGAACAATTCGACCACATCTTCCTCTTCTATTTGCATGAAAGTCATTCATACATAACGTCGTTTTCCATTTCTTTAAATACAGTTGGCATTTTTTTGCAGTTTCCACTGTTTTTGGTTTGAGTGTCTGTTTATAGGCTGATAAAGGTAACTTTTATCCTACTCTTTCCTTCTGAGTTTGTTTCTTTCTGGGAAAGTATAATTTCTACTCTTTTAAAAGAAGACCTAGAAAAGCAAAATGGTTCTTCATTGTGTATCTACATTCCCTTTCACCATTTTTTACCTGTCTTTAATATCTCCCCCTCTTCTGAGGTACTGCAGGTTCTAAGCAGCTTCAGGCAGGCATATCTCTTTCTGAACGTCAGACTGACGCTGAGTACACATACGGAATAAGGCATATTTTGAGTCTGAGTATAGAATCGTTCCTCTATTGCTGTGCAATGAATTACCCCCAAACTTAGCAGTCCAAACTATATATTTAAGTACTTATGATCTCACACCGTTTCTGAAGGTCAGGCACCTGGAAGCTGTCGAGCTATGTGTTTCTGCCTTGAGGTATCTCATGAGATTGCCATCAAACAGCCAGCTGCAGCTGTTTGAAGGACATGTGATGATGGATAGAACTCAATTCTGTGCAGGTGGCAGGTGTGGAGGGCTTCAGTTCCTTGCCACCCGGGTATCTACAGGGAGACCTGCATTTCCACAAGAGCTAATGATAAATGAGAAAGAGAGAGAAAGGGAGGGCGTGAGAGGGAAGCAGAGGGGGAATAGAAGAAGAAACGAGAGAGAGAGAGAGAAAAGAAAGAGAGGAAAAGAGAGAGAGAACAAAACAGAAGCCTCAGTATCTTTCATAACCTAATTTTGTAACTGATTTACCCCCAATTCTGCTATATCCTGTTAGTCACACCAGATGTGGGAGGGTACAACACACGTGCAGATACTGGGATGTGGAAATCTTCGTGGTCCTCCCCGATGCTGGCTAGCACACTGACTTGTGCTTTTCCCCCCACAAAATCTAACATCTTTGAAATTGGGATACATCTTACAATCAAAGGTATAGCATGGTTGGAAAGGCCAAATTCCCATTTAACAGCATTTAAATCATCATAAGCCTTATCATCATGATTTGAGAATATGCTATCCTGGGATAGTCGGGCTTTCAGGAGGCTTCCTGGCTCCTGGCAGCTTGCCTGAACCCAGTCTCTCACGGCCCCACCTTGACAGTCCACTTGCCACCTGCCAGATGTGCTCGGCTCCTGTCCTGTGCCCTTGCTCACCACACCACCCCTTCCGATGTGCCCTCTTCACGACTAAATGATCACACCAGGTACTGAAGCCTCCAGAACATTTCCTGGACCATCTGGAAGCATCACAGTCTTCTCTTGCTATAGGATTGTCTATAGTCCTAGCTACTGCTTCCATCCATTCATCAGTACTTATGCTTCTGGCCTGGTAGACTTGCTGCACTTTCTGTGTAATAAATGTTTCTGTATGCATTTAGCCTGTTTTTTAAAAGCAGAATTTCTGGACTCTTCATAAAACAACTACAACAGACTTCTGCTCCTCAGGTGAAACTGTAAAACTAATCCGGCACACATCAGTAATGGACAGCTAACCAAGAATGCACAAGCTCACTGTTATAAACTGAAGCTGCAAAGATCACTGTTTCCAACGTTCATCAAACTGATGAACATTCTGTTCCCTACAACTTCTACATTCTAAGATTTGCTTAGACAAGGCTTTGAAGTGCACCATCGCATAGGATGGGGAAGGGGTTCCTGCTCTTTTTTACTCGCAAAGATAGGGGTTCTGTCCAGTCACTGTGTTAAGAATAAAAGGTCAGTACTTCGTGACACTCTTGTAAGTGGCTTAATTTGTTGCCCTTTTTTTCAGGTTTAATTCCAACAGGTGAATTGATGTTCTCTATAGAAAGCAGGTTGAAAAGGGGGAGTGGATAAAATGCATGAACTTCCATTGAAACCCAGTAGACAAGATTGTTAAATTTGAGGATTTTCTTTCAGTTATTTGACTGCTCTGAAGGAAAGCTGTGCTGGACCATTGCCAGGAAACAGTGGGAAAGACCCAGGCCCATTCTTCTTGGGGACAGGCTGGAAAGCATTTCTATCATTGCATGTATGTATGGGAAAACAAATCATCACTCTTGCCTCACACTATATCCAAAAATTAACTGGAAATAGATTGTAGACTTAAATGTAAAGGCTAAAACCATAAAACTTTCAAAAGAAAATGCAGGGGGAAATCTTCATATTCTTGGGGTAAGCATGGCTGGATCGGGCCAGGTACACTATTCCCTAGGCACCATTTTTCAATTCAGGGCACAGGAAGATTCAAGACTATTTTGGTCTTGAATATAAGCCATGCTGACTCATCTAGCCCTCAATACCTATAACATTTGATTGAACTCGGTTCTTATCTGTTGTCAGTCTAGGTTAGAACCCAGAAGGATGATTCATTGACACCTTCCCTGATCTCTAAGAGAACAGAGTCTAATATTCTTCAGTTTTCCCAGACTTGGGAATAAGTGCCTTGCGGGGACATTGCAAAAAGGTGGATGAGAGGTTGTCTACAAAACACCCAGGTCTCTAGGAGGAAGACACCTCAGATTCACAAGGGTCCACTAGCATAACTCTTTTTCCCAAGAATATGTTCTGACCTGTTGCCAAGAACCGGTCTTTTATCTGTCTCAGGATGTCTGTGTTTAAACGCACAGAGTTAATGATTGGGTTGGTGGTTGACATGAGGGGATGGTCACTGAACAAAGGCACCCCACCTATCCTCTGCTCTCTGATTTCCTCCCTCTTCTCCAGGTCCCCTATAGCATGTGACAAGCAGAATTAGCTCACATAAAACTATCAAAGAACTCTCTCATTAACTTAGCCCCCAGGTGTCAAAAGAAACAGCTTAAGTCCCTGAAACATGAAATGAAGATGTGTCCCCATCTTAATGATGTAACACCCCTTCCCTCACATGATGCACACCGTGGGAAGCTCTAATCACATCCATTAGGGACCTAGTTGCTGAGCATATATTAAAGGAATAGGACAGAAGTGAGGAAAGATAATTATGTTTAACAAATGAATTAAAACAATTATACAACCACCCACTGAGTACAGAGCTTTGAGCTCTGCTTCAAATAGGATATGAAAAGAATCAGCTGAGAAATCGTATTGCAATCAAAACTGGTCAGCACTTTCAGAGAACTTTTTTCTGCAGGATCAGAATGCAGACATTATTGGTTAGAGAAATCTAAAAGGTGCTCTCTTATCAGATATCTTGTGAACCTACAGTAAATTATTCCCAGTAACATTAAAACCCAATAATAACTGTTTCAAGACATTAAAACCCCACTTCTGATGGTTATTGGTATTGTTTGTCATGTTTGTTGTAATTTGCAACAGCCAGCATCCTTTGGACACTCTCCCTACCTCTGAGGAATTTTCCCATGTTGACTTTCTACCCCAAGAGAAGCCAGAAATTACTTTGCAAATAATACAAGGTCTGCCCATCAGATGCACCCACATGAGGCTCTGATGGGAGAAGAAGAAGCAAGCACCAAGTTGGTAGGATCTGTTTCTAAGGATGGATGCAAAAGACTGGAGTTCTCTGAGCAGCCATGCCCACGGTTCCATCCAGGGTCAACTGTTGGGGTATCACTGCACTATCTCCCCTGGGCAGTCCTGTGGTGGTACAGCCCCAGAACCTGGCATTGGCCCTCCGGGCATTCTTCAAGGCCCTTGATAATGTTCAATAAAGTTCTTTTCTGTTCAAACTAATTACGTCATTGACTGATACACATTTTGCTTTTCAGAAGTAAAGAATAGGGGAAGAACTCATAAGTGCTTTGAAAGCTGTAAAAGACTGTATCGATCTACGGTAGCAACTACAGTGCTTGGCTTTTAAAGGCAAGAAGCAGCAACCTAAGCTTGCAAATAAATAGACCACTCACAAGCTTGTTGAATGTTTGGAATTCTACAAAGTAAAACATGGGTCATGGGATTAATGTTGTAGACGTCCCTTCATAGCCAGATGGATGATGAGTTGGGTTTTCAGAAGTTTCCAAAGCTACTCTTCGTGTAGGAACTAACTGAGGCTATTTCTGTCCCCATGCTCTGACACTGGACACTTGTCCTTTGGGGGACAGATAGCAGGAAACCCCAAGTTGGTGGGACGATGCAGGTTTTCAGTCCGGGCCTGGCTTAGGTCCCAGCCAAGAGCCAGCATGGCCCACCAGGGACATCACCGACACTCCTTCCTTTGTTAAGCTGAATAATCTTCCATTGTAATTTATTTATTTATTGCATCGCCATTTTATTTATTTATTTATTTATTTATTTATTGCATTTCATTTATTGATATAATAATATAGCATTATAATAATATTTCATATATTATATGTAATATATATCATATCATTGGCTCTCTTCTGTGTCTTCCCATAAGGGCACTAATCCCATTGTTAGGGCCCCACCACCATGACCTAATAATCTCCTAAAGGCCTTATCTGTAAATGTCATTACACTTGGATTAGGGTTCCAACATATGACTTTTTTTTTAAAGATTTTATTTATTTATTTGACAGACAGAGATCACAAGTAGGGAGAGAGGCAGGCAGAGAGAGGGAGGGAAGCAGGCTCCCTGCTGAGCAAAAAGCCCGATGCAGGGCTCGATCCCAGGACCCTGGGATCATGACCTGAGCCAAAGGCAGAGGCTTAGCCCACTGAGCCACCCAGGCATCCCTCCAACATATGACTTTTGAGAGGGGACACAAACTTTCGGACTACAGAAGAGCTATATTTTTTTAAATTATTTTTTTAAGAAACAGGAAAAATTAACCAAAAACCATTAATGTAAAAAAAATGATAAAAGTACATTGTATTACTGTAGATTTATTTTGTAACTGCTAATATTCACTTAATATAATCAATCACCTGGGATGATTACAAAATGTGGACTCAACAGCCCTGGCTGACAATTTGAGTCAGCATCTAAACTGTATCTGTGTTTTATTTTGTGTTTACATGTATTTTGTGTCTTGAGAAAAATCTGATTACAGAGATAAGTAACTGTAGATAAAGGCTGACTCGTGACAATTTGCCTTAAAATCTCAGAGCACCCCTTAATTTAACCCAAAGTCTTGAAGAAAAGATGAAAAAAGTCTTTGCTTCAAAGTTGAATCACTAAGAAGGTCAAATACGTGTTCAGATTCCTAAACAGAAACATGCACATTTTATTATGGCAGCAGAAATTTACACAGTGATGGGTTAGTCCCTCACTTGCTATTGTATAACACTATCAGGTCCTGGAGGAAATCCCAGGGAGGAACATGCATCAAGCTACAACCATTGGGGCAAAATAGTGCACATTCAGCATCTTCGCCTGACGTTTTAAGGTTTACCAGAAGGAGACACTTTGGGCTAAAAACCAACCTGTGCTTTGCTCCCCAAGCAGTTTCCACAGCACACAGCTGCAACCGTGCAAAAAGGATGGTGCTTCTTTTCCTAATCCACACCCAGGCACCATACAAAGATAATAAGGCACCATACATTCATCAGTGGGAGAGGTCCTTGTGTAATCAGGCATATTGTTTTGATTTTCTATGCACGGATATTTACAAACCTGAATTTCTTAAAAGAGCAGTCAGAGTTTAAAATTTCCTGGTTAATTGTGTATTTGGAAGGTCAAAGATAGGCACAATAATGCAGAGAAAAATCGTATTCAATAATCAGTATGAGGATGAATGAACAATGGCTCTATAAGTGAATGTGATGGTGGAAATTCAGGATATATAGCACACCTCGAGTTTTGTTGTCATCATTTTAATAAAAAAATATGAATAAAAATATTTTTAAGACACGTGAGTAAAGACTAGAAGTGCAGTCTTACAGGCTACCCACATCAAATGAGGTCACACATCCATTACATCGAAATTAAAATGGCTTCAAGTTCTCACCCTCTTCCCTCAAAGGAATCTGAAGGTTGAACATTGCTATGCTGTCACTTGGGATGCCATTGTTGGCGCTGTCACCTTGCAAGGACAGAAATATGCACTGGTTATTATGGGATCAGAAGGAAGAGTCACAGAAACCTGATTTAGGGGAAGAGGGTGAAAAAAATATCAGGGAAGAATAATTGAACTCTGCATTAGAAACTATTGATACACTTTATGTTAACTAATTGAATTTAAATAAAAGAAGTTTAAAAAGAAAAAAAATCAGGGAAGACGAGTAACCATCCTTTATTTTCCATATTTTGATACTTTGACCATCATGAGTGCTTGCTGAAGCTGGAAGGACTGCCCCTCCGGGGTTGGTCAGCTCCTAGAGAGAGTTACCCCTCAGCTGGGAGTGAGGTTTTTAAATGCAAAGCAAAGAATCTAGAGTCTGAATTCCTGACCACCTTCTCTGTGGAACTGTTACTCAGGGTCTGAATCACCCCAGGGCCAAGTACCAGACAACCAGGGACAGCCGTTATACCCCAGCTCCTGCTGAAAGTGTCCAAATCAGCCAGTCCCAACCTACCATCCCTACTTCCCCCATTCCTTCCTACAGAAACCACAATAAAGGCTCTTATCCTCAGTCCCATCCTGACGGAACCCGGTGCTCCCCTTTGTCCTCCCCCACCCCTCCCTGGTGGCTGCGCCAGCCCCCTCCTTCTGAGATCTGTGAGTAACCAATTGTCTTTTCAACGGCAGTGATCTCCTGGTCTGTTGGTCTTACTATCCCTAAATGAGAATAAAACCCCTAAGTAAAAAACAAAGACTTCCTTGAGGAGGTGATGTATGAGGTGTACGATGTGTGAAGAATGTCTGGAAGTATTATCTTTGTATAACAAGCCAGAAAATAGGGTTTTAGGCACAGAGAGCAGCAGGTGTGGCCAGATGCAGGTAAGAGAAAGCCAAAGCCATCCACGAATTCACAGGGGCTCACTGTGGTTCAAGCACAGAACCTGTGGAAGGAGCAGGGAAAAGTGGAATCGAAGAGATCATGTAAATGGTGGAAACTGTGGGCTATGTGTTGTGCCTGACCGCTGTACTTTCTCATCTTCCTCTTTCTGGGTACACAACGCCGTTCACTCTGGATAATTTCCCCTGTGCTTCACAGTATGAAGGCTCCTCAAAGAGGAAAATAGAGTTACCCTAGGACCCAGCAATCCCACTACTGGGTATTTACCTAAAGATACAAATGTAGTGATCCAAAGGGGCATGTGAACCTGAATGTTTACAGCAGCAATGTCCACAATAGCCAAACTATGGAATGAACCTAGATGTTCATCAACAGAGGAATGGATAAAGAAGATGTAATAAACACACACACACACACACACACACACACACACACGCACACAGAGGAATACTATGCAGCCATCAAAAATGAAATCTTGCCATTTGAAATGACTTGGATGGAACTAGAGGGTATTATGCTAAGTGAAGTAAGTCAATCAGAGAAAGGCAATTATCATATGATCTCTCTGATATGAGGAATTTGAAAGGCAGGGTAGGGGGTCATGGGAGGTAGGGAGAGAAAAAATGAAACAAGATGGGATGGGGAGAGAGACAAACCATAGCAGACTTAATCTCACAAAACAAACTGAGGTTTGCGGGGATGGAGGGGGTATGGAGAGGGTGGCTGGGTTATGAACATTGGGGAGGGTATGTGATATGGTGAGTTCTGTGAAATGTGTAACACAGATGAATCACAGACCTGCACCCTTGGGGCAAATAATACATTATATGTTAATTAAAAAAAAATTTCACCTGTGCTTTATGCAGTCTGGGGGAGGATGGGCACACATATAAACCCATATAGTGATTGGTCCACCTGACACCAATAGGACCAATCAGAGTCTCCCTGGGATTGATATGTAAATGACAGGAAGACAAGGTTCTCTCTTTAGGCGAGTGACTGGACTTGCTGGATGGGATTCAGGAGCTGGCAATGGCCATCTTCCTGGACACTTGAAGAGTCTGACCAGAGAAGAAAGCAGCCATATGGAGACAAGTAAACATGAGACATGGACAAAGAGAAAAGTGTTTTGCCGGTTTCCAGTCCCTAGTTCTTGATTCTGAAATTTTAGTTCTGTAGCTCTTCTTTTGATTTTTTAAAAAGATTTTTTCTTTATTTATCTGACAGAGATCACAAGTAGGCAGAGAGGCAGGCAGAGAGAGAGGAGGAAGCAGGCTACCTGCAGAGCAGAAAGCCCGATGTGGGGCTTGATGCCAGGACCCTGGGATCATGACCTGAGCCGAAGGCAGAGGCTTAACCCACTGAGCCACCCAGGTGCCCCGTATTCTTTTGGATTTGTATGAACTTCTGTGGTATCCACCCCTACAGGAACCTGGACATTCCTTTGTTTTTTGTTTGTTTGCTTGCTTTTCCCTTTTGGTTCCTCCAGTTTTCTTTGGATTGCTGCCACTTGCAAGCAAAGGGTCTTGTAAAAATACCACACCAAGGAAATTCACACGTCCGTAGGAGCTATTGAGTAAGTTCCTGTAGGGGAAGGACACAGTGAGATGCACATTTTAGAGTGATCATCTTAGAATAAGTTTAGAGGATGAATTGGTGTGAGGAGGGGAGGGAAAGGGGCATATTCCTGAAGATGAGATGACAGGTTGGAAGGCCATTATGGTCATTCTGGCAAAGTATGGTGAGTGCCTGAAACAGAAGAGAAAAGGGGGCCGAGGAAAGATTAAACTTACACAAGGTGAGAAGACTAATAAGACTTTATGAAATCTGAGTTTGTGAAATCGGATATTGCTAGGCTTTTAGCACACTTACTTTGGGATCTAATCTTCAAAAATATTTAAATATCTCTGGTGGTGACAACACCATCGTCTTTCCAGTGATTAAGAACTCTGAAATCTTAATCTGGCCTGGGCTGTAGAATGTCAGCTGCGGCTTGAGCACAACGAAAAGCTGTTGAAGGGTTTTACACTGGTGGGTAGAGGGTGGTCGTGGGATTACTTTTGCATTTTTAAAATGTCATTTTTGGCTGCTGTGTAAAGAATGGATAGAGAAAAGGCAAAAATAGAAACAAATCATTCTCCAATATTTACGGAACATCTACTATGTGTCAGGTACTGTTCTAAACCCTAAAGACAGAATAGTTAACAAGAAACAAAATGAATTTGATGTCCTCTTGGAGTTTTCATTTTAGTTGTTGAGTGAGAAATGAAGCAAATAAATATACATACATATCAGGGGTTGATGTGGGGTAGGAAGGAAACTAAGCTGAGTGAGTGGACATGGGGTGTGGGGTTTAGGGGAGCAGGTTGGTATTTTCTATGGGACTGTGTCAGGGAAGTCTCCCTCATTTGAGGAAAGACCTGGAGGAAATTAAGGAACGAGCAGTTGTGCTGTTTGGAGAAGAGCATCCCACACAAAGCAAACAGTAAGCCCAAGGTGGGAGCACATCTGGTGTGTTAAAAGAATGACACGGCGACCAATAATGCTGGGCAAAAAATGAGCAAGACGGCAAGTGGTAGGAGGTAGGTAAGGAAGGTAGTGGGGTCAGATCACATAAAGTCTTGAAGGCCATTGTAAAGATTTGCCTTTAACTTTGTGCCAGATGAGAAGAGCTTGGATGGTTTTGAAGAGGCTTGACTTGATTTAGATTAGAAAAGGATCGGGGCGCCTGGGTGGCTCAGTGGGTGAAGCCTCTGCCGTCAGCTCAGGTCATGGTCTCGGGGTCCTGGCATCGAGCCCCGCATTGGGCTCTCTGCTCATCAGGGAGCCTTATTCTCCCTTTCCCACTGCCTGCCTCTCTGCCTACATGGATCTCTCTCTCGCTCTGTCAAATAAATAAATAAAATCATAAAGAGAAAAGAAAAGAATCACTCAGGCTGCTGTGTGCAGAACAGACTTGTGGAGTTGTGGGGTGGGGATGCTACTTGCATTAATGTAGACTGAGATTTCTATACTGCTGGCATTTGGGGCCACATTAATTTTTGCTATGGGGAGCTGTACTGTGCACTGACCACTAGATCGCAGGAGCGCCCTTTCCCACTCTCAAGTTGTGACAACGAAAAGTGTGTCCAGACCCTGTCAAAATCCCGTGGGGGGAACAGGTGCACAAATCTCTCCTGGTTGAGGACCACTGATCTAGGTGAGAGGGGGTATTGGCCCAGACCAGAGCAGTAGATGCAGGGGTGGGGAGAAGGGGGGAGATTCTGGGTGTATATTGAAGACAAAACACGCAGGATTTGTAAATATATTAAGTGTGGAGTGTGCGGAAAAGACAAGAGTTCGGATGATTTTACAATTTTGGGGGCCCGAGGCCCTGGAACAGTGACGTTACCACTTGCTAAGATGGGAAAGATGATGGGAGAAGCAAGTTTGATGGGCAACAGGTGTTTGGTTCTGGAGATGGTGGCTGAATCCACATGGGGATGCCCAACCAGCAGCTGAACACAGGAGTCTGGCATTCATGGGTGAGGTCCGGGCTGGAGGCACAAATATGAGCACCGTTAGGACATAGGGTTCAAGCTCTGAGAAGAAGTGGGCTTACCTACGCAGTGAGTATGGACAGAGGTGTGTTTGGCAACATGATAAGGCAGCTTCATGATATCTGTCCCCTGGTATTTGTCCTGTGAGTATGGATGGGAGTGTGTATGGGACTTAGGACTTGCTTTTAACCAGTAGAATTTGGCAAGGTAAGAAGATGTCACTATTATGGTCTCATTATATTAAATCAGACTGTTTTACTGATTGGAGTGAGAGGCTGTCCTGGACTTGAAGAAGCCAAGAGCCAAGTTCGGAATCAACTGTGGAGAGAGTTATATGGCAGGAAACCGCAAGCAGCCTCTGGGGGCTGAGGATGGTTTCCAGTTAACAGCCTGGAGAATCTCCCTGGCCCGCCCCAGCATGGGCTGCCCCCCAAATCACACAGCTACAAGGAAATGAGTTCTGCCAACAACCCGAGTGAGTTTGGAAGCAGAGCCTTCCCTAGTGGAACCTGCACGTGAGAACACAGCTTGGTGGGTGCCTTCTCTCCTCCTTTGAGTGAGACCCAGAGCCGAGGACCGTGGTTAAGCTGTGTCTGGCCTCCTGACAGCTAGAGATGGTAGGATAGTAAACTGAGCTGTTTAAAGTTACTAAACTTGTTATTATTTGTTATGAAGTAACTATTAAAAACAAAACAAGAGGCTCAAAATGGAGTTGCTTATGCTAAGCCCCATGTCCCCCAAACCAGACTTAATTGTGATTTCAGCTGTCCCAAAAATGGAATCTGAGCCCAGGCAAGCAGACACCACCTGATCCCCACTCCCTCAGACCCCTGCCATCCCCAGAAGCCAAGTCACCTGGCCATAACGTGTGGAGAGCCATCCAGCAGATGCAAGGAGTCACATAGACGGGAGTGCCTGAAGATAGAGGAACTGAGAGTGATTGGTTTAGGAGGATGTGGGTGCGCTCATGGCCGGCGCGTGAACAGCACTAGAAGCCAAGAGATATATGCATGATCACTGCTAGAGAACAAAAGAATCCTGCACGGTTACATAAGAGCGCACGAGGACACTGCATGCACGGCATTCTGATTGGGCAGGAAGGGGGGCGTACACACGTGAATATATACTGCTGTAAATGCTTGGTTCGGGGGGGCCGCCATTAAAGAAGTAATAAAAGAAGCTTGCCACTCACCTCGTCTGCGGGTCGTTCTTGCGGGCCGAGAGCGACAACTGGTGCCGAAACCCGGGACCTCCCACCTTTAAACGCAGAACGAAGGTCGAGGTAAGAGCAACGATAAGGTAAAGTGTGCAAGTGCACTGCACCCATTTCTGTCAGTTGGCAGGCCTGTCTAGTGACAGGGACGCTCCCCGCAGCCGTCGAAAGTACGACCGGCGCGTAGGGACGATAGAAGTAAGTTTCTCCCGGAATGGGGAACGAGATCTCTAGGTGTAAGATGGAGAGTCCGCTGAAGGACGTTCTCAAGGCCAATGGTACCCCGTTAAAGACGAAAACGGCTCGTACCTTTTTAAGAGAAGTGGCTGAAGTAGCTCCCTGGTTCATAGATGAAGGGCTCTTAAATATGCCTCAGTGGGAGCACTTAGGAGAAGATTTGAAATGCTGCCCATCGGTGACCCCGGGAACTCTTGCCGTTTGGTCATTGGTAAAGGTATGCCTACAGTCCACTAGAGAGCCCTTGAAACAGGCAGTGCAACAGGGAGGAGAGGTTCTGGAACAAGTAAGGGAGGAATCTCGTAAGGGGTCCTCTAAGGATTCTGACCCCGGGAGTGAGAGCTCGGAAGGACTTTCAGATAGTGAGTTGCAAGAGATAGGGGAGAAGGAAGTCAGTGAGAAGAAGAAATCTTACAGTTTTCAGGCCCTTCAGGATTTAGAAATCATACGGCAACAGTTTGAGAGCAAGGAGACGGAGTTACAGAAGGTGTTGGAGGAGTTAAAAATGCAGAGGGAGGTCATGATGCAGCTGAAGACCAAAGTGCAGGCTGAAGCGGCGGCGCAGCCAGAATTGAAAGCGGGAGTCACTGATATGGCGCAGCTGGAATTGGAGGCGGATGTTGCGCCGCCTCCACTTTCAAACCCCTCAGCGCCACCCTGTGAGTGCCCCCCCCATCGGCCCAGCTGCGCCAAGACGTGTCATTGTTCAGAGTGTAAGGCACAAAGTTGGAGAGATGTCCTTGATCTGAGCAAAGGGTTCTTTCCTGTTTTAGAAGATCAGAACCAGCAAAGATATCATCAGCCGCTGGATTTTAAGTTGGTAAAACAGCTTAAGGAGGCAGTCAGTGCCTATGGACCTCAGGCCGCCTTTACAGTTTCCTTGGTGGAGTCGCTGGGGGCATTATTCCTTATACCGGAAGATTGGGCCAATCTTACTAGAGCAGTCTTAAGTGGAGGACAATATTTAGAGTGGAAGATTCAAAATCAAGACAACTGTCAGGATACAGCACGGAGAAATGCAGCTGCAGGTAACCCGCAGTGGGACCTGGACATGCTCACAGGTGCAGGGCCATATCTTGGGGCCCAGGCTCAAAGTGTTTATCCTCCTGCGGTATACCAGCAGATAGCCACAGCGGCTCTCAGAGCATGGAAAACCCTGAGAGGAGCAGGGGATTTGCATGGCCAATTGTCCAAAGTGTTGCAAGGGCCTAATGAGCCTTATGCAGATTTTGTGGATAGATTAATGCAAACTGCAGGTAGGATGTTTGGGGATGCAGACACGGCAATGCCGCTGATTAAACAATTGGCCTTTGAAAATGCTAATAAATGGTGTAGAGAAGCCATTAGACCATGGAGATCGAAGGACCTTTCAGCCTATATTAAGGTCTGTAGGGATATAACTGGGCCTACCATCCAGGGACAAGTTATGGCGGCAGCATTTGCACAAGCTATGCAAGGTAAAGGAGGGGTTGGTGTCAAGGGCTGCTTTCATTGTGGTCGTGAAGGCCATTTAAAAAGAAACTGTCCACAGCGCGGAACTCAAGTTGGAAGGGTACCCCCTTCCAAGTCGCCGGGGGGCCCTAAGCCTCACCTTTGCCCACGATGTAGGAAAGGGAATCACTGGGCACATGAGTGTCGGTCTGTGGCTGATATTGAGGGAAATTCACTGCCACCGAATAATTGGGGAAATTCAAAAAACGGGAGGCAGGGCCCCACCCCCCGGGGCCCGAATCAACTATACGGGGTGGCAATGTCTCTACCTACCAAGCCGCGATGGACTTTCCCACCTTCCGATCAGGGGAGTCAATCCACGCAGGGCCTAGGAGAGCCACAACAGGCTCCGCCGGACTTGACGTCTGTGCCACCACCCGAATGGTCCTAACGCCAGAAATGGGAGTGCAGGCCTTACCATCCGACCTGCATGGAGGGCCTCCAAAAGGAATGGTGGGGCTCCTCCTTGGTAGGAGCTCCTCCACTATGCGGGGACTTCAGGTTCACCCAGGAGTCATTGACCCCGATTTTGAAGGGGAGGTTAAGATTCTGGTTTCTTCCCCAAGGGGTATCAACATTATAAATCCAGGGGATAGGGTCGCACAGCTTTTAATATTACCCAGCAATCATGATAAATATCCATCCACAGGCCAGGCGAGGAAAGGTGGCCTAGGATCCACAGGGTCTTCCCTCGCGTGCCTTACTCTGAATATGAAAGAGAGGCCTATGCTTAGATTGAAAATCAGAGGAAAACCTTTCTGGGGGCTCCTAGATACGGGAGCAGATAAAAGTATTATCAATCATCTAGATTGGCCTAAAGCCTGGGCCCTAGTTAAGGCTAATCAAACCCTCCGAGGATTAGGAATAGCTACCAGCCCAGATATTAGTGCCGCGTCCTTAGATTGGGAAGATGAGGAGGGACATAAAGGCATTTTCCAACCGTATGTTTGTGCCACCCCCGTTTCTCTGTGGGGACGCGATGTGCTGGAACAGATGGATATTAGACTTACTACTGAAAAACTGTATAGTGAGGCCTCCCAAACCATAATGAGGAACATGGGATATAAGCCTGGTCAGGGCCTTGGAACCAAGGGCCAGGGAGATCCCGATCCCCCTTCCATAGGAGGTCAGGGTTTTTCCTAGCGGCCACTGAGGCAATTCGAATAACTTGGAAACAACAGGAGCCGCGCTGGGTGCCTCAGTGGCCTTTAACCAAAAACAAGCTACAAGCGGCAAGAGAATTAGTTCAAGAACAACTAAAAGCAGGGCACATTCAAGAGTCCATGTCTCCGTGGAATACTCCTATATTTGTGATAAAAAAGAAATCAGGCAAGTAGCGATTGTTACATGACTTGCGACAAATTAATGATCAAATGCAAGTCATGGGACCCCTTCAGTTGGGACTTCCAGTTGTGACAGCATTGCCCAAAAATTGGCCCTCTATCATAATAGATATCAAAGACTGTTTCTTCTCCATTCCTTTACACCCTGTGGATATGGAGCGCTTTGCTTTTACTCTCCCATCCATTAATCATGCTGAGCCAGATCAAAGATATGAGTGGAAAGTGCTCCCTCAAGGGATGGCTAATAGCCCCACCTTATGTCAGTTGTATGTGAGTCGAGCACTGGAACCTTTTCGAAAAGCATTTCCAAACCTACTTTGTTATCACTATATGGATGACATTCTGATCTGTGGGCCAAATGAGAAGTCTCTGCCCTCGGCTCTGACCTTTCTGCAGAAGCAATTAGCAGAGTGGGGACTAACTATATCCCCTGAAAAGATTCAGGCAGGGAGTCTACAGAAGTATCTCGGTCTGCAACTCTCTAAAACGACAGTAAAGCCTCAATTGGTTCAAATCCGTAAAGATCGCCTACATACATTAAATGATTTCCAAAAGCTCTTAGGAGATATTAATTGGATCCGACCATATATAAAAATCACTACAGCAGAATTAAAACCCTTATTTGATATCCTGCCAGGAGATCCTAAATTAGACTCCCCGAGAACTCTTACCCCAGCTGCCATTAGATCATTACAATTGGTTGAAAGCAGACTAGCCTTAACAGCAGCAGATAGATGCGACCCGGAAAAGCCTATACATGCAGTAGTTATCCCGTCCCCTGGATCACCCACAGGAGCACTATGGCAGGGAGGACCCCTGTTATGGATTTACCTGCCCCATAATCTTAGCCGTGTCATCACTCCGTATGCTACAGCTGTAGCCCTGATAGCAAGCAAAGTATTCAAAGCTAGCATACAGGTCCTCAGGAGACTGCCCGATGCGTGTATAGTCCCTTATGATAAAACCCAGGTGGACATTCTAACACATGAAAATGATGATTGGGCCATTTTAACCGTTGTCTATCCTGTCACATTTGATAATCATTATCCCTCACACCCCCTAATTGGATTTTACAAAAATACACCCCTCATATGGCCTAAATCCTGCTGATTAGAGCCATTGGTTGATGCCCTCACGGTGTTTACAGATGGTAGCAAATCTGGAACTGGTGCCTACGTGGTGGAAGGAGAGGTAGTTCCAGTTGTTGTGCCATCAACCTCAGCTCAAAGAACAGAATTGTTGGTAATTATGTGTGTTTTACAAAGGTTTCAAAATCAGCCTATCAATATTATTTCAGACAGTAAATATGCAGTTGTAGCTACCAGATCTGTTGAGACTGCCATTATCTCAGCCAGTCAATCAGAAATTTCCTCCCTGCTGATTGAATTGCAAGACCTCATTCTTTCTCGTGGTGCCCCTTTTTATATCGGACATCTTAGAGCACACTCAGACCTCCCAGGGCCTATAACTGAAGGGAACCATATAGCTGACATGGCCGCACGCTTTCATGTCTGTAGCGCCTTGGAGGATGCGAGAACCTATCATAAAAGGTGGCATGTCAATGCCCAAACTTTAAAGATGCGTTTTAACATCTCAAGAGCTGATGCACGAGACATCGTGAAGTCTTGTAACTGTGTAACACATTTGCCTATGCCCTCCCTAGGGGTAAATCCCAAAGGGCTCTTACCTAACCATCTATGGCAAATGGATGTAACACATGTCCCTTCCTTCGGACAACAAAGTTACGTCCATTTAAGTGTAGACACTTGCTCGGGGATTGTTAGCGCGACCCCCTTACGAGGGGAAAATGTCAAAAATGTGATGTCCCATTGCCTGCGCAGCTTTGCCTGCTGGGGAGTACCAAAACATTTAAAAACAGATAATGCCCCTGCTTATACTTCTGCAAGCTTTTGCAGCTTTATGGCCTGCTACAATATCCAACATGTTACAGGCATACCATATAATCCTTGAGGCCAGGGCATAGTGGAACGCACGCACCTGACCTTTAAAACTACCTTGCAAAAAATACAAAAAGGGGGAATCGGAGAGGAGTATCGTACACCCAATGACCTCACCAATTTGGTTACCTTTATTTTAAATTTTCTCACGGTTGACAAGGACGGCACTTCGGCCGCGGAACGTCATTGGGGCCAACAGAAAATGCAGCAGTCAATGGTGAAATGGAAAGATGTCCTTACTGGCTTATGGAAGGGACCTGACCCGGTGCTTAGGTGGCACCGAGGTTCCCTCTGTGTTTTCCCACAGGATGCGCCTGCTCCACTCTGGGTGCCGGAACGCCTCACCAGGCTGGTGGCCGTGGAGCCTGTGGAGGATGCTGGTGATGATGATGATAGCGACGACGACTGTCCTGCAGCCTGTTCCCATGAAGGCGGAGCCAGTTCAACTGTGGCCGAGACAAGAGACTGCCCAGCTTCAGGCCCTTCTTCAAATGGCTCAGCATAGAGTGCATTATTCTCACCCGAACTCATGTTTGCTACTGATGCTTATCTTAATGCAACAGGTGTTGGTAGCCCAGGGCTCATTATATTGGGCATACGTCCCTGATCCACCCCTGTTACAGCCCGTAGGTTGGGATGTGAGTTCTATTCCTGTATATGTTAATGATACTGTCTTGCTAGGCCCTCCCTCTTCTGTTCATCTCCGACCACAGCAGGCTGACATATCTTATAAGGGTTATTCTGATATATACCCCATATGCTTTGCTATGCAGCGCACAATACCACACTGTTTGAACGTTTCCCTACGAGCCAGTTACGGTGACGTGCGTATAGCTGGCCTGGACACTACCTATAGCACCATAGTGACTTCTGGTATAGCCCCACGGGACATTCTGCTTTGTGCAACTAACTTAAGTGAAGCTAAGGGGATTGGAGTACCTTGGAGGCTCTGCCAAGGACAGTTGGCCACCAAGTACTCGCTAGAGGATGGATTTGAGCTGTGGGATTGGGGACCTGTAATACCTTCTGGATGTCCTGAATGCCGACCAAAAATACCCCCCATTCTCACTCCCCAACGTGGCTATCCGATACAAACTGAGATTTGGAAGCTCATGGCTGCCTTTGGGGGCGCCCTCCGCTACATTCTACAGGCCAGCAACACTAAGACCATATTTGGGTATGAAAATATTGGACAAGCGTTTGGATATCCCCAAGCTTGCGTGCCCCATCCATTCATGCTAGTTGTAGGAAACCTTACAGTAAATAGGGAAAAGGCCACTTATCATTTTTCTTGTTATAATTGTACTCTAACAAACTGTATTCGAGGAGTACCGCCAGGCAATGGAGTATTAGTGGTAAAACAGCCTCCATTTATCATGATCCCAGTTAATATCTCCAAACCATGGTATTCTAATCCCGGCTTAGAGCTGTGGGAGCGTGTGCAGGCTGCCCTAAGCCGGCCTCGGCGAGAGATAGGGTTGTTGGTGCTCGGAATAGTCTCGTTAATAACCTTAATTGCGACAGCCGTAATGGCGTCGGTATCTCTTGCTCAAGCAGTGCATACTGCGGATACGGTGGATCAGCTTGCATATAATACATCGATGGTGATGGGGACTCAAGAAGATACAGATAAAAGGATTGAAACCCGGTTAAATGCAGTATATGACACTGTTAGATTTCTAGGGGAAGAAATTCAAAGTTTAAAATTACGCACCAAAATCCGGTGCCATAGTGATTACCACTGGATTTGTGTAACTCCTAAAGAGTATATCTCTGAGACCTCCTGGAATCGAGTGCAGCGCCATCTTGAGGGGATATGGTCGAACTCTAATCTATCCCTTGATCTGTTGCGACTACATCAAGAAATTATAGAAATAGGAGAAACTCCTCATGCTAAGCTAACTGTTGCTCAGCTTGCTGAAAACTTTGTAAACTCCTTGTTTTCTCACTTCCCTTCCCTGACGCATGCTTGGTATGTTGTAGGAACAATTATAGGAGTGCTAGTGGTAATTGTTCTTTTCATGTGCTTCTTGCCCTGTGCAATTAAAATCATACTCGCAGAGGTTTATAAGTTAAGAGCCATCATACGTAACCATCAGCTAATCAACCGCAGTAAGCTCAGAGAGCGGCCTTAAACGCCGCTCAAGTATCTCTTGGCTCCTCCTCCTTAAGCTGTTATGACAATCAATCTCTTTCCTCAAACTAGGCAGGCATAAGAGCCTTGACGATTCTGGCTCAAGTACTCCTTCTAAAATGCATCTGTAGAATTGTATGACAACAATGGCTACAGCAATGGGCTTTGGTCTGAGCCATGATGGCTCTGGAGGC